>NW_006800144.1:1111761-1178258 GCF_000485575.1 Poecilia formosa
GTGTGTGTGTGTGTGTGTGTGTGTGTGTGTGTGTGTGTGTGTGTGTGTGTGTCTGCTCTGTCTGACGGACAGACCCGCCCACCAAATCACATCTGTACGTGTTCGGTAAACAATAGCCACCACTCTGTTGCCAACTCACCAACTCTGTCTCTATTTTTAGCAGCTTCTCAGACGATAACATCAATATCAGCCAAAAAATTAGAATCGGCAGGTCCGGTTTTTCAAAGATCAGCTGGAAAACTGCAATTAGTGCACCGTGAATCATTTTGTAATGATTCAGTCAAGACCGTACATTAATTTCCTTTCACTTCGCAGTTCTGCACTGTAATGTATTTGTTTGTCAAATGAAATCCAAATCCAGCACATTTAAGCTTGTAGTTTTATTACAACAAAATGTGCCTAAATACTTTTGCAAGAAATCAGAAAATGTTGGATCAAATTATGGGACGATAAATGAAAAAGCATACGTTTGATTATTTGAATTGACTTCAAATCTGCTTTATTAAAACACAACTAACATTTGAAGGGAATTCTGTTGGAGAGTAATGCAGCGCACGCGATATTTCTTACTTTTGAAGTCGCTGTGAAAGGGAACGTCGGCTCAGGTGGAGTGTGTCCGTTTAATAGACGTGTGTGTTTATCCAGCGTGACTGCTTGGTGCCCTGTTTGTTTTGGAACGGCTTAAGGAAGTAAGGCAGGGAAACAAGTTTACCCTGAGGTCTGCTTCCCAGACAGGTAGCCCTCTATAGTACGTCTGTACTCCTCCCCTCCCCCTTCACACACACACACACACACACTCTCTCGTCTTTCGTGTTTTTAAATAAGAGTTTACCTCTCCACTCGCTGCAACCCAGACTTCTCGAGCTTTCTTTCTTTCCCTCCCAAACAGAAGCGTGTTCTGATGTGCGACCGGCGCGGCAGCTACCAGCATTACGAGGAAGGCCTTAAACATCTTTACTTGAAGAGGGAAGCCCTTGATGTATGGGCTTACCTCTCGGGTTAGAGTTGCAGAACCACAGAAAAGAAGGCAGCAGAGAAGTCACACTCGCGGTTTCCAGTTCCTCCAGCAGTTTCGCATGAGCTCATGAAGGCCGAGAGCAAATATGAAACGCGCTCTTTGTCAGATTAAGCTAAGAAGTGGGTTTCTGCCGCTCCATGCATAATTTATAAAGGAGCTCAGGTATGTTGGGGGAAACCCAACTAAGCTTTCAGTGAGCCTTTGATTTTATTTTATTTTTCTTTAACCTACTCGACTAATATTTATAGAGATTGTGATCAAAAGTTGGCTCTTAAGCAAAGCGAGACACCCACAAGTAACGGATTGAGTTGTGCAACAGCAGGGCGACTGTGCAACTGCTTACTTGTGGCGTTGGTGATTAAATCATGGGCTTCTGAATGTTTTGAAGCTGCTACCTGCCTAGAGTGTGTGCATATAATTGATGATTCCTACAAAACTGAACGTTTTTTTTTTTGACTAATTATCGTAGCGCATCTTTGAAAGTCTTCATTATTCATGCTTTCTTTACCGCTTTACTGTCTCACACCAGTTTAAAACGACGTTTTCGAGGCGTTGGGAGTTTTTGTAATCCGTCTCGGCTTTCTTTGCAGGTGTGGTTCAACAGAAAGTGTTGGGGATCATCCCGTCCAGCACAGCAGGAGGCGCCCAAACCTTCACCCCATTCCAGCCCCGCACGACCACCCTCAACATCAAGCCCGGTGCCCCCGGCTCCCACCAGCAGGTACAACTCTGGCTGCTATCGCTCCCAAATGCAGCTCGGATTGTCTTTTCTTGTTGCGTTTGTTTTTGTTTGTATTTTTATCCGGACACCGTTTTAAATTTAAACATTTAGCAGACGTTCACGTTGCTGGTTTTCGTCCCCACCGTCCATTAAAACACAAAAAAATGTTTTGAATTTGCTGTATTTACATTATTTATAGCAAATTATTGATATGTCTGACAGGAAAGATTCTGCCAGCAGATTTGACCACAGAATTACATACATAGGAAAATATGCTTCTTTTTTTTTTTTGTTTATTTGTTTAAATCCTTTTTTCACAAACATTAAAATCCCACTGAAGAAAATTTATCAGTCCTCTTTCTATAACTGTTTACGGTTTTTCTTAGTTTTAAACCTAAAAACCAGAAATAAAATGGTGGGTTTTTTTTAAAGTGTCTACAAATTTCCTATTGTAGATATTTATTAAACATTTGTACGTTGTCTTTTCACAAAAGCAGCTTATGTAACATTGAGTTTTATTCAGCTGTACTGATAGATTCTGTATTTAAGGCCTAGCCTGGGTTTTTATATTTTAAGTTCACTTAAAGCTCTGTCAGTTTTTGTCTGGAACAATGTGGAGTTCTCACATAAAAATGTGTTGGAACCCCGTTTAGAAAAGTGGGTGCTGTATTAAAAATATTTAATGGAATAAACACCCTTCAGGTTCTAGGTGGTGCTGGTCAGATCCGTCCAGGAATGACGATGATCCGAACTCCAATCCAGCAGTCCGGAGCTGTTGGGAAGACGATTCTCCGCACGCCCCTTGTGCTCCAGCAGGGTAACGTCATTCTGAACCCTTAATTTGAATAAATGTGCAGAGTTTTGTGTTATTAAACGAAACCACAGATGGAGCAGTGACCCGCTCTGTGTACATCACGGCTGCCTCCCGGTTTCTAATTGCGTCTCGTTGTTTTTCCTCCAGGTCAGGGCGGACAGCAGGTAGTGACGCAGATCATCCGTGGCCAGCCTGTTTCCACAGCAATATCGGCTGCCGGCGCCGTCACCGCGGTAACAGGTCAGGGAGTGACCGGCCCCAGCGCCGCGGGACAGGCAGCTGGCCAAACACCGCCCGGCACCCCGCGGGCGCCAGGCCAGGGCCAGGTTAAACTCACCATGGCCCAGCTCACGCAGCTCACACAGGTTGGCATCCTGTGTCGCCTGCTGGTCTCAAATTAACATTAGAAGTGTGTGTGTGAGCGTGAGTGTGTGTGCATCTGTTAGTCAGCTAGAAATGACTGTTAAATGATGTCAACAGAGGAAAAACATACAGTATTGGGCAACAGTCTTTCTATTTCTACAGTATTCTCCCAAGGAAGGTGACTTCTTTTTATCTTTTACACATCTTAATCAGTAATTCATTCACTTTTTTCTTTTTATCAGTTTGTCTTATTTTTATATTTAAGCCATTGTCTGAAAATGCCAACCAAAATAGCAAAACTCTTTCCTAATTTGGACTTTTTTTGCATGTATTTTTAGCTGCATATCGCAAAAACACAAATTGATTCCATTTCTTCAGCTTATTCTGTAAAAACACCAAAGTTTGTACAATTTAACACATTAAATTACTTTAGCACCAGTAAGATGGTTGCCTTCAGACTAGTAGCTAAGAAATGACACAATGTTTCTAAGTGTCCCAATACGTCTTTTTCGCTTGCGATACTGGAAACGAAAATGTTTGAATGTTTGAGAATTGGCCGATACAAATAATGAACTGATATGACATCATCACAAATCACACTTTTCTTAATTACTTTACAGAGTGTAATGTTAGAATAGGCTTGACCAAGTGATATTACTCTCATCGTTCAGTCAACAATAGAAACTTTTACATTTACCGTTGGCTCTGTGTGCAGGATAGAAATGCCGGAGTGGACTAGATGCTGGAGCGGACTGCTTCTGTTGAAGTGCTTATACCTCAGATTTTAGTTGCAGGACGACATAATCTGATAATATGTTTTATTTTTTACCAATTTCTGACATTAATATCGGATCGGGAAAACCTTACAGTTGATTGGTATCATTTGCCAGTAGCTGAACTCAGTAGTTGAGCTGATTTCACTTAGCAATGCAAACTGATGTCTGCATTTTATTCATTCATAAACTCAAAGGCAACTTGCTACCAAAAACAGGTTGTTTGACTTTGTTATTTGGAAGTCGCCAGAAGTTCATATAAACTGTGCTATTGCACATCACTACACTGTAAATATTGATTTTTTTTGTTTTTTGTTTTTTTTTATTGTTTTTTTTTGGTCAGTTAAGCACAATATTGATGAGTTAGACAGACTAAGTGGAACCAATCTTAGTCAAAGCTCTTAATCTTACCTCAATAGTTTTGTAATGCACAGTTATTTGATCTTTGTTAACCGCAGAAGCAACAAGCTGGATCCGGTTTGGAGCGACCAGCTGGCGTTGGTGGTTCACAGGCCCTGACTGTGATGGTTCAGGGCCAGGGTCAGACCACCGGCCAGCTGCAGGTCATTCCCCAGGGGGTCACCGTCATTCCAGGACCCGGCCAGCAACTCATGCAAGCAGCCCTGCCGAACGGCCAGGTGCAGCGCTTCCTCTTCACCCCGCTGCCCTCCGCCGCCACGCCAACGTCAAGCACAGGTTTGACAGCGGCGCAACTCAAAAGGCGTAAGATGACTCGGTTTATCCCGGCGTCTTGTATTCTCGCGCTCCGTTTCTTTGCTTTCCAGCCACTTCGTCTCCCAGCCAGCCCAACGCCACGGCGAGCAAAACCGCAACCCAAGCCGCGCAGCAGGCCGCCGCTCCGATCCAAGTCGGGGCGACCCCTCTCTCCACCACTGCCGGCAGCGCTTCGTCCACAACCCATCAGGGCCAGTTACCCCCGCAGACCCAGGCCCACATGCCTGTCCAGTCCCCAACTTCACTGCAGGTCAAAGGTCAGGGGGGAACCGCACAACTCCAGCTGCAGCAGACGCCCCAGCTCATCAGTGTGTCCGGACTCCCACAGCAGGTACAGGCGTGTTTTTTGGGGGTCTGTGTGTGTTTGTTTTATTTAATTTTTTGCTTTTCTTATTTTTTAGTAAAATACAGAACAGCTGACATTCAAATTTTTTCACATCTCGTCATAAAACTCGTCGATGAGCTTTTCGGGTGAACTTATGTTATGGAGCATAACTGGAAAGTGGAGCAAAATGTTTTAAACATACAAATACACACCTAATATTTTTATTTGTACATAATTTAGAAAAATCCTTTTCCTTCCGCCTTCCAATAACTGTACTACTAATTACAAAATAAATAAAAAGCCCAATAAAATCCCACTTTTTGTGGTTTTAATGTGACACACTGGGCAAGTTGAAGGGACAGGAGTAGTTCAGGGTTTTAGAGGACGTTTCATTGACCATGTGGACATTTGTCATCTTTAGGTTCTGGCACAGCTCCAGGCCCAGCAGGGGGGAGGCTCTCTGCCTCAACACATCAAGCTGCAGCTTCCCATCCAGATACAGCAGAGCGGGACCACCTCAGCCCAGGGAGGACAGGTACGGGACCCAACCACACCACGCTATCGTTCACCTGTCGACATGGAAACTAAGCTGATTTGAGATGCGGCTCAGTTCAAACACAAACCGATTTCTGCCCAGATTGGAAATGTGGTGACCATCCAGACGGCGTCAGTCCAAGAGCAGCTGCAGAGAATCCAGCAGCTCCGAGAGCAGCAGCAGCAGAAGAAGAGGCAGGCGGCAGACGCCAAGAGGGAGCTCGCCCTGAATGCGGCCAACCAGAGCGACATTATACAGAAGCAGGTGCGTTTGTGGAGGGAAGCCGCCGAAGCCAAGTCTTCGCCCAGTCAGTGTCCTTAAAAACAGTCATGACCCACAACTCCTCTGAGATGGTGTTTACTTTACTGCCTCTGTTTAAAGAGCCCAGCTGTCCCAAAACTACCAGTGACGCTGAGCCCAAACTGAACGCGTTTCACACGTCAGTGAATCAAGTTGGACGCTTCATATCGAGCATCAGAATCGCTTTAGAGCCTGTTGCCTTTTTTTTCTCTCTCCCTATCTCTCTCTGCAATGGCAGATGAAATATTGAGAGAGCTTGACTTTATTTACTGAAAGCATCATCTCTGAATTCACCAGATCATTCAGCTGTGATTTTGGTGAGTTTCCCAAACTAGCTGCACGCTGAGAAGGATTGCTACCAGTGCTACTTTCGTCTCACCCAGGCCCAGTTTGACGACTTGATAACTGGAATCGGTGCCTGCATGTCCTGGCAGGACATCAACTACAGGCCACACCGTCTCAGAGCGGAGTCTCTCTGACTGGCTGACGCTCTGCGTCCAGCAACAAAGGTTCAGATTTTCCAACTGTAGCGTCGGCCGCATTGGAAGCGCTTCAAAACCAAACGAGCCACAAGACTTCTTGACGCGCCATAGACGCCCGTCCACATAGACTTCGCATGTAAACCAGATGCTCAAATCACGTTGAGTCTGAACGTAGCATCCAGGTGTCAGAGCATCCTTAAAAAGTCTTCAGTTCGTGTAATTCGTGGGACTTTTCTGGAACATAGAGAATAGAGAGCCACAGATGCAGCTGTGAGAAACGGGGGGAAAAAAGAGTAAATGAACAGTAATTCATGTCTTCAAATGTTGGCAGTACAGATTTTAAATTTCGTCCATAATGGTCTTAAAAAAGGACTTTAGCTTTAAGTTGGTGGAACCTGCAGAAACCCTGTACACAGTATGTAAATAATGTGTTTTACATTCAGTGCAGCCTGTTTATGTTTAATATTGATGCATATCTGTCCTTTTCAGTGGCGATTCATGGTGCGTGATACTTGCTCATGCAGATGGTTTGTGCTGACATCGTTCAACGTGTTTTTCAGGTGGTCATGAAACAAAACGCTGTGATCGAGCACCTGAAGCAGAAGAAGACCATGACACCTGCAGAACGAGAAGAAAATCAGAGGTGTGTGTGTGTGTGTGTGTGTGTCCAGTGTTCGTTCTGTGTTTTCATCTGTGAAGAGATTTATTTAGTAAGTAAGGTTTCGTTTGGGGAGGTTAGAGGTTTATGTTGCGGCCCGTTGGGAATGTGAGTCAGCTCTCCGGTTGGTAGTAGCAGCTTTTGGATTCAGTTCTTATACCAACACAGAAATTATGTGTCAACCATCTGGGGGGAGAAGAAAAAAAATCAGTTTTTCCTTGAAATTTCATCCATGTTTGTGTTTTAAGCTATTCTGGTATTGTCGTGGGTTTTCTGTGCTAGTTTCCCCTCTGAGACTTCATAACATTAAATTATAATAACAGTATGTTCTTCCAGTGATCCTAAACCAGAGAACAAAATGCAACTTCAGTTATTAATAATAAGAATCACACGCAAAAAAATAAAAAATAAAATTCCAGCCCCTTCAGAGATGTACCCCGAAAAACAACTCTTTGCTGCTTTTTTTTACTGACTTCATCCTGCCTAGAGATTGAACTCTGACCAATATTTCACCTTGACAACCATACGTTTATGTCTGCAGACATTGTGTCAACACTGCCCATTCACACACACCTGAAACATCAAATCCAGACTACCTCTCAATCTCAAACACTTCTGTCTAGCTTCTTCTACATGCCTGCCCGCATTTGTTCGTTCGCCTCCATGTGCTCGCCGTAGCAACGCCGGCCTACCTCTGACCCTGGCAGCCATGTATGCGTTGGTGTGTTTTTCACACAGATGCCACGCTGAACGAGGCGCAGACTTTCGATCTCGGTCGCGAACATTAGCAAACACGAGTGAACACACTGAGGGCCATAGATGACACGGGTTTACAGTCATGAACACACATTTTGCTTTTAGAGTTGCTCACAGTGCAGACTTTATCTGTGGATCTTTATTTCTGTCTTATTCATCACTAATATTTGTTTGAACAATTTAATTAGAAGCATCAATCACCATGAGCCTTGTAGCCCTGCACCTGACCTTCTTTCTTTCTTTAAAATTTATTGAATGTTATATTTTTAAACTTGCGGCTCTTTGAAGATAAGAAAAACTTAAACAGCCTGTTTGTTTTTTCTTCTTTTTCTGTTTCACTATTACCCTTTAGGCAGGCCTGCACTCTTATTGTTGAAGCTTTCAGAGTCTCATTTAAACATGTTTAGAAAGAACCTAACCCTGAAACAGAAAGTCACAGTTGTTACCAGCAAATTTGTAGCTCACTGTAGTTTTGTGTTAAAAAACGTTGAAGGGGCAGAATTTGAGCTTTAGATCATGCTGTAGTGTAATCCCTCATCAAAAACATGCCTGGAGTGTCGCTTTGATTCTCTCATGCATGTTTGAGAAATCCTTTCGTCATGGCAACCATTCAGTTGTGCCTGGTTGGACATAGCCCCCCTGTCAGAGTTTCTGCCGCCTCCATTGTCACACTCGGCTCCTTCAGACTAGCCAGCAGCAATTAGCAAACACCTGGTGGAACTGCACATCAGCTGAGCTCATTATTCGAGTTACTTCTCAGAGAATCGCTGGTAAAAACATTGCTAACGGTTGGTAGAGGAGCCATGTTGTGATGACTTCCTGAAGGCGGAGTTTCAGAAAGAGCAGAACGTTCTTAAAGAGACAGAGGTCCAATTTCAAGGCGTTACAAACTATATCATTTTAGAAACAACTAGAGATAACAGTTACTTGATTGTGTTTAAGAGTGGCACCATGTGGCTGGAAGACAGAACACCGCCCCTTTAAAAGTAGACAGGAAATGTAATAATACGACTAGGTAATTATGTCATTGGAAAACATTGTTGACAATCCTTAAGCACACTGATGTAGTCTTAAAACAAATAAATACAAGTAAAATAAATGTTATTTTTTTTGGCTAATTAAGCAATAAGCCAGGACTCAGAACCTGCTTAGGGACCCCAAACCTTCTGGGGCCCTCATAAATATTTAACACTGACCATAGATCTGGAGATGTAACATTGATTTGAGAATGATTTTACTATTAAGTTTGATTTAATGGTTTCAGCAGAGACAAATTAAAAGATCTTTTAAATTTCCTTTCTGTTGGACATTCTGACTTTTAGCATCACATTTGTCACAAGTCATTTCTCTCTCTCTCTCTCTCTCTCTCTCTCTCTCTCTCTCTCTCTGTTATTTTTCTTCCATCTGTATCAGGATGATTGTTTGCAACCAGGTGATGAAGTTCATTCTGGACCGGATTGACAAAGATGAAAGACAGGCAGCTAAGAGGAAGAAGAAGGAAGAGGTTGTGGAGGCCAAGAGGAGGATGGCTAACGCTAGTAAGCTTTCCGCTCTCCTTTACCGACACAAGGAGAGCCTCAAGATGGAGATCCTGAAAAAACGAGCGCTTCTCGACAAGGAGCTGCAGCTGGAGGCTCAGGTAAGCGTCGAAGTGCCGAAGAGCTCCGGCGACAAAAAGCGTTTCGAATTCAACAGAAATGGGCCTGATTTTTAAACTCCATATTTCCCTGCCTTGGAATCGTCAGGAGGAGCTAAAGAGGGATCTGCTGCGGATTCGGAAAGAGAAGGAAAAGGCTCAGGCTGCGGCCCAACAGGCGGCCCAGGCCGCCGCAGCAGCCGCCGCCCACAGTCAGAAGCAGCAAGCTGCAGCTCACAAGCACGGCGTCTCCTCCCAGCACCACCTCGCCACCGCCGTTGCCTCAACGCACAAGAGGAAACGGGAGGAGGAGAGGGAGATGGTGTCGGCGGCAAAGTCCAAGAAGAAGAAAATGATCTCGACTACAAGCACAAAGGAGAGCAAGAAGGATACGAAGCTCTACTGCATCTGCAAGACGCCCTACGACGAGACCAAGTATGCAAGGATTTATCAAATATTGGGGCTCAATAATCGACTTTATCGATTATTGATGAGATCGATAAAATCTCATCAATAATCGATGAGATCTCATCGATTATTGATGAGATCTCATCAATTATTGAGATCTTGACAAGCATGTTTTTCAAGCATGTTTTAAACCTTCTATTCATTTGGGCTTTGAGTTCAGGTCAGCTCTACGGCCAGACTGAGATTTATTGTCATTTAAGACATTGGCATCAAACTATTATCATTGGCAGGACTTTAAAATTATTGAACAAATGTCTGAGTCCTTTTCAAAGTAAGAACGACATGAACTGAGCTGGTCCTGTCAGATTTTCATTATACTATAAGCTTTTTTCTCAAAGCAACTTTTTTCTCTTAATTTTAAGACTTTGTTTTGTTAAAATTGCATCTTTATCCTGTTAATATTTGGATTGTTGTCTCTTAAACAAAAGTTCTCGTACCGTAGCCCTAATACTAACCTAAAATGGATTAAAATGGGAAATCCAATCTGGTTTGAAAAAGTTTATTTTTAAGGAATATCATCCAGCCCTATTGAATATTTAGTGACTGTACTGAGTTGAAGTAATAAAGTACTGATGTGAGGATTAAATTTATTTAATTTCAACACAACATTATAAACATGTACGCGGCATTAGATCTATTTGCTACAAATTGCAACCTTACTTTACGATTTCAGCCTTGTGATTTAGACGTAGTTAGCTTTTAAATCTGCAAATATTTTAGAGGAGCACTCTAAAATCATTATTCTCCCCTCTCTCCACAGGTTTTACATCGGCTGTGACCTTTGCACCAACTGGTATCACGGTGACTGTGTGGGCATCACGGAGAAGGAGGCCAAAAAGATGGACGACTACATCTGCGTGGAGTGTAAACGGGGCCAAGAGAGCAGCACAGAGGAGCTGTACTGCATCTGTCAGACGCCTTACGATGAGTCCCAGTAAGGAGGAGTGTGTGTGTGCATACATACGCACGCGCGTGCATGTGTGTGTGTCAACATGAGCCATCTGTTGACTCAGGTTTTGGTATTTGGTACCAAAACCTGGTTGGTATTTGAAAATAACCAACCAGAAGAAATATACATGTATGGCAGCAACTACTGATTGTTTAAAGAACCTATTATCCTGACGATTAATCAATCATTTTTGGCGATTAATCGATCACTCTGTCGATTAATCAATCATTCTGATAATTAATCGTTTTAATCAGACTTTTTTTATGGACGTTTTCTGACAATTTTTCATTCAACCACTTAGACCTTTTTACACAATTGTAGAAATACATTAATAGATGCAAATACACAAACAAATTTCCTATTTTGAATAAAACAATAAACAGTTTAGTGCTTAAAATGCTATGCCAATAAAATCTTTCTTTTATTGAAGTTGAACCAAGTGAAGGTAAAATTATGACACTTTGACTTTTGGCTAAAACATATTTCCAGTCAAAAATACATTATATTTATTTTGTATGGTTTTGATATAATTACTGCTCTGAATATTGTTTTTTTTTTCAGCAAATTACCAGTTTTTGAGTCTGTTTATTTGAGTTAATGATTAATCGATAAATTAGTTGATTTAGTCAATTAATCACCATCAATCCAGTTAATCGTTTCAGCCCTGCATGCATGTCATTTAGGAAAGAGTTTAAACATTAAGTTTACACTCTAAAACATTCTCATCTTATTTACTTTAATAACGTCATAATAGATGGTACCTCACAAAAGTATTCACACCTTTTGAACTTTTCCATGTTTTCTTGTGTTACAACCACGAATTTCAATGTGAATTTGTACACATATATATATAAATTAACACAAAGTGATGCATAATTGTGAAGGACGACATGTCTTAAGCACCACATTTATTTTTGTTCTTTACCTTCCCAGGTTCTACATCGGCTGCGACCGATGTCAGAACTGGTACCACGGTCGCTGTGTGGGCATCTTGCAGAGCGAGGCCAACCACATCGACGAGTACGTCTGTCCGCAGTGTCAGTCCACCGAGGACGCCATGACGGTCTTCACCCCGCTCACCGACAAGGACTACGAAGGCCTGCGACGGATACTGCGCTCCTTACAGGTGAGCAGAGTTGCTGCCCGGTGTCGGTGAATGGTCTGGATGTAGTCCAGACCATTCATGTGGAGTGAAGTAGATTTACTCCACATTAGCAACGCACAAACACATCAGCTGCAGTTTAACGATCAGCTGGCCAACACTGACAGCTCCTCGAAGCCCCCAGAGCAGAAAACAAAAGTCCTCAGTGTCCATCTCATCTGATGGGTCGGCCTCTCCTATTTGGACATGAGCCAAGCCTCTGTGTTTTTGTTTCTTCTCGTCGAACGTCCCTTTCCCCCCCGTCTCTCCTCCTTTTTGTCTCTGTGTGAAGAGAGAGAGGCTGGAGTAGAACATCTGTGTTGACCCACCTGCTTTCAGTGTAATTTTCGCGGAGCTGTTTGTTATTCTTTGGTTTCAGCTTTCTCAAGCATCTTCCCCTCTTCGTTTTTTTTGTCTCTCGTTCCTCTGCAGGCACATAAAATGGCTTGGCCCTTCCTGGAACCAGTAGATACTAATGACGCCCCTGATTATTACAAGGTCATCAAGGAACCAATGGGTGAGTGTTGGAAATTTGGTCCAGATTAACATTGTTTTGTGCTGCTTAATTGAAATTACTCAACATGTCTTTTTCAGTTTAAGCCCAAATTGGCATCGGCCAAAATCAAAATTGGCAAGTTATGCTTTTTAAAGATCGTTGTCGGCTAAAAACTGTCATCAGTGCACTCCTAAGTGAATATAGATCTACATCAAACTCCTCAGAAAATGTTTTTTTCACTGAAAATTATGTATAATTTTCCTTCTGCTTCACATTTACCAATAAAATGGACAATACAGGTAGTTTGTTGTTGTAGCAAAAAGAAATTAAACCAATTTAAATACTTCCGCAAAGTGGCTTTAATCAGCAAATGTGAGGTAACAATGAAAACCACTTATTAGCAATTGTAATGAAGCCTTCAATTAAGCTTAATTTAATACGTTTGTATGTAAAGTCATTAAAGTGGCTCTGTTTCCCGCTGCAAAATAAATCTTACAAATGAATCAGTATTGAATTTCTTCAGAAATTAAAAAAAAAAAATCCCTCCACTTTTCAAAATAGATGAAATTCTTGCATTTTATGACGTGAATGTGGGAACAGACGTTCATCACGCCTAAGATTCTTGAGCTGCTTCCACATTTTGTCTTCGTATGACTCGGCGATCTCGGGGGTCTTTTTTTTTTTACTCGCAGACGCATCGTGCATTTGTGTTACAGAAAGAGAACAGCGGCCGTCACCGAATTTTGACTGCATGTTTATGAGAGCAGGTTGTTTGATGCGGCAGTTTCTGCTGTTTTTATTCCATAATTACTGTAATCTCTGGGAGCAACACCCACGCTCTCTATCTGCAGCTTTCAGAGCGCCGGCCGTCTGAAGGAAGCCCTCCAACTCAGATCAAACCGACCATGTAAACGGTGACTTGCGTCAACGGCAGAGGGTTTAGAGGGTGAGGGAGCTGGGCTTTTTTTTATATTTTATTTTATTTTTTTACTTCCATCTAAACAGACTGTTAATGAGCGTCTCTCCAGGGCCCACCGCGGCCTCCCTGTGGAACCGAACTTCGCTATGTGTCGGCCTGGAAAACTCCTGTCCGTCCGCTGCTTTCAAAACAAATACAACATTAAAGCAATGCTGTAGCCGCCGCGGCTGAAGCTGTTGGTAGTTTATGGAGGGGGTTCAGCATGAAATCATACGACGGAGGGGGAGAGAAGTAAAAGGAGGTCTTTGAAACGTTGCCAGTGGTCAGCTGAATGGAACGGGGGAGTCGGGGAAAAAGTTAGACGTGTTTGTTTGGACCCTTCTCTAGCAGATTACCTGAAGCCTCGTCTGCTTTCTGTTCTCCTTCCTTATCGCTCCGTAAATTGATTGAACAAGCTTCCCAACACTGACAGCATCTTTTCGGTGGAAGCTCTGATAACTTCCTGCGTTTTCAAACATTCCTGCGGTTTGGTTTTGACGTTCTCTGCTCCAGAAACGGCGCTCCCCTCAGGAATGATAAATAGGTAATATGTCAGCGACTCATCTGGACGCCCCGTAGACGCTCGAGGTCAGCTCTGGCGGAGGTTTAGCATTCTTCATCCACCGCCTAATCGGAGGATTCGAATCATAACACGACCTATTGCGAAACCTGACCATCAATCTGCTGCGTCCGATTACGGCATGACAGCTGTTCCCTGTCGCGAGCGCTCAGTGTCTCAACTTTCCCCTCAGACCTGTCCACCATGGAGGAGAGGTTACACAAGCGGGACTACGTCAAGCTGACCGAGTTCGTAGCAGACATGACCAAAATCTTCGACAACTGCCGGTACTACAACCCCAGCGACTCGCCGTTTTACCAGTGTGCCGAGGTTCTGGAGAACTTCTTCGTCCAGAAGCTCAAAGGCTTCAAAGCCAGCAGGTGAGGAGAAGCCGGGCTGTGAAGAGGCAGCAAGGAAGTCTGATGGTGGCGGTGGAGTTAGACCAGTTAGAAGAAAGAATAATGATTTTAGCTCAAACCTCTTCTCCTTGATGTCTTCAAACCATCTCTCTTGTTGTTTTTCTTTTCCTTTAAATGTGTTCGTTTTCCCCTGGTTTATGACGTCACTGGAGGCGCATGCTCCACTCAGAACATCCCTCTGCGTCGGTTCTCCAAAACTCACCTCAGTTTTTAGGAATAATGTGTTTGTGCTGCTCAGTCCATCTGCTTTCTCTTACCCAGAACAGGGTTTCACTCAATTAGCTTCTTTCTTTTTTTAAGGCTTCACTGAGGTTTTTAATACTTATTCCTAACAACCTTCAGCTTTTGCTTTCTAATGATGCTGCATTTCCTCCTTCTTCTTCTTTTGTGGGATTCAAATCAATGAACACTCAGTTTTCGCCTTTCAAACCTCGCTGTCGACTCCTTTGACTAAAGAAAACCGTGCCAGTGGAGATGTACAATATTTGGTTTCGATACGATATCAGTATTGCCGATACCAATATGATACATAAGTTTGATATTTTATCAAATGTGTGACCGTTAGGGGTTGTTGTTTTTTGTCCTGAATTATTTTCTTAAAACCCAGGACAGAATTTGGACGTTTTCTAAGTGTCTGCAAAAGAGTTTTCCTCTCGCGCTGAGCACTAACACATCTGAGGGTCCATTTAACTCCTGTCCACTCAAAGCAGCAGATACTACCATCACTTCATTCACATCACTTGGGTTTTGTCTCTTTATTTTTGTTTTTTTCAAGCCAGTTTTCATTCAGCTTCTCTGTGCTCTGAATGCTGACGTACTTCACCCGCATGTATTGACTCCCATCCATTCTTTCTCTCTCTTTTTTGCAGATTGTGATGTCAGACTCCTGGGTGCCGGGGTCACTCTTAAACAAAATATTTTAATTTTCTATCCTGGATGTTGCTGTTTTTACATGTTTAAAACGGCATTAAAGCTTTGTTTTGTTGTTTTTTGTTTTAAAAAAAAAGTGCTTATAATAAGCCACACATTAGGTGTGTTTTTTTTTCTTATTTTAAAGTAAATAAAAGCAAAAGTAAGAATTTTTCTAAGGTTTAATAGCTGCAGCCATGTTGGTAGCAAAGAGCCTCCAAAGGAAAATGTATTTTTTTACACTCACACCAGAAGACTTTTTTTTTTCTTCTTCTTCTTCTTTAATTATGTTCTGCTGGAAACGAGGCAAAAATGTCAAAGCTCACTTTCGTTTTCTTTCTTCGTACTTCATGCTTGGAAGAATAAAATTCAGGTTTCGGTTGTGAAATCAGACGTATAATTTATATTTTTAATTTGACGACAACAGAACATGTTTACCTCATTTAACAACAAGAAAACAAAAGCATGCACCCCTAGTTTCTTTTTATTGGCTGTTCTCATGTATTATTTTATGTTTATAATGTATCTTTTTGTGAAGGACTATTTTTATGTTCTAATGAAAATAATGATAGAAAGTGTAAAAAAAAAAGATAGGACAGAGAAAAGTGTAGGTTAGCGTTCCTATTCTGATGAATAAGCTCGGCTCGGTGTTCTCGGCAAGGGGGTTAGAAATAAATCGTAAAAAGTTGTACATAAATAAGTTGGGCAGACATCTTGTCGTACATTTCAGTGACTTTTAACCAACATGGCTGCTTGGACTGTCAAAATGTCTGACCCACTGGCATCCGATACTTTGTTTTTTGTTTTTTTGTATCCTACTCTAGTCATATTTTGTCATATATTGTAAAGCTTTTAATAAAAAAAAACAAAAAGAAGTTTTCCAACCGTTTTCTTCCTCCTGTTTCTTCAGGTCACATAACAACAAGCTACAGTCAGCTGCATCTTAGCTTCTGCTTAAAATCCCAGTGTCGCATCTCTGATTGGTTAGGACGTGTTGTCAGCGGACCCCTCCCCCCGCCTATCGGTGTCACTCCACCACCTGACCATACATCCACACCAGTCACTCCCTCCAGCGTACGAGGAGGAGGAAGATGGGAATGAAGGAGACAAGATGATGGATGAAATTAAGATAATTGGATGCGGAATGGCCGCCTAACCTCACAGATTCCTTCTGGATGATTCAGCTTTACGCGCTGAAAGTCGGTCAGATGGGTTCACTGTGTCGGATCACGATACATTTAACTCAAGTTCATTTAGCAGAGCCTACCAAAAGTATTCCTCCCCCCCTTTTTGAGCATTTGATCACATCTACGGACTTCAGTGTGTTCTGTTGGGATTTTTCGCAACAGGCCAACATAACGAAGCACATCGTCGTGACGGGAAACCAAACTGTTGAGAAAGTTATTCACACGCCTTGTAGGTTTCAGTTTAAAGCCATCGTTTCATTTTACAAACATGTTTATTTTGACTGGAAGTAATTTAGCAGTTTTCGTCACCAAAAGACCTTCAGACGTACAAAAACCTGTTCAGCAGTTATAATAAGTGTCTCAATTTTTAATTCCATTAAAATGAGCTCCACTGATAACTGGGAAGATTATTTTTCTTTTCTTTTTTTTTTTAACAAATTAAAGGTGAACAAAAACAAAATTTTTATTTATCTTTTTCATTGATTTACATTTTCAAATATACTGGTTGCATTTNCTCTCAAAAATAAACTTCTGGGCTAAATAAATAATAATCTGAAATGCCATCAGTATGAATAACTCGAGGTTTTGTTTTACCAGTTTGTCTTTGCAAAATAGGTCCAGCTTTGTTATATTGGATGAAAATTGTCTGTGAATGAGTTTTCATGTTTTCCTGCAGATTTTCAGTTGGTTTTAGGTCTAGACTTTGACTAGGCCGTTCTAGCACATTTAGCTGTGTGTTAAGAGTTCTTGTTCTCCCTCAAGGTGAACTTTAACACTCTAAAGTTTTCTGCAGTTCTTTTTTAACTTTGTTGTTAAAAAAAGAACTTTGTTTTATGGCTCCTAAAGAAAGCCATGAAGAACACAGCATAATGGTGCCACTGTGTTGTCATATGGATGGTAGGGCTGGGCAACGGATTTTATCATTTAACTGAAAGTTTCCGTTTTTGAAGATTTAATTTTGGGATTTTTTTTTTATTATTCTAACTATGCAGTCCTTGAGTTCCCAGAGTGACATAAGCCCACCCAAGAACTACAATCTCTTTTTTACCAACCTGTTTTACAGATTCTATTTACTTGGACTTTGAATTCAGGTCATCTCACAAATTGAGTTTAGAAAATATCTGAAGAAAACTGTTTTATTTCAGTCATTTGTAAAAGAAAATGTTAATTCACCTGCAGCTTTAAGATATGGGGTCATTTACTCTGTCTGGTGGGGTCACACTGACCCCATGTAGGCCTTTACATGTTTTTTTTTTGTGAAAACCGTCAGTGTGGTTTCGGGAACTGACAGTCTGACGGGACAACCCACCCGGCTCCTCGCTATCCGACCGTGACATTTGCTGCTCTCATCCTGAGCGCTGCGTCAAAGACCACAAGATGGAAAAAATTTGATCAAAATTGAATTTGGTATTAAAAAGAAAAATTAGATTTAATTTTTAAGCCACATTGTCGAGCCCTAGTTCAGGGTGTATGCAGTTATTTTGTTCTTTTTCTCCACACACAGCGTTTTCATGAACCGTTAGCAGTTGAGAGAGGCCCAAAGTAAGTTGGGTAAAAAATAAATAAATAAAATGGGGCATGACAATTATCAAGTTGGTCTGTTGAAAGAAATCCAGATAAAACACTGAGGTTTGGTTGTAATGTGACAAAAGCTGAAAAAAGGGGGTATAAATACTGTTGCAAGGCAACTACACAGGATTATACGCTGTTATTTCTTCAAGTGTTTTAGTTTGACGTTTGCACAGGTGTGTAGGTTTGCATCGAGCATGAACCCGATGCAAATGTTTGACAGCACAGCCCCTATCAGAGCAGTCTGATAGACGGAGTGTGTGTTTTGTCAGAAGGCTGAAATGCTTTCATGTTACTGTCCAGAGGGAAACGACACCGGACAGATCATCCCACCCACCGCATCCGGCCTCTTTTTTTTTTTTTTTTTTATCTTTTTCCATGCGATGCTCTGAAATGCAAGTCAAAAAACTGTCTGTGTTTGAAAGGAGGAGGCCATTTAGAGAAAATGAATTGTGTGGAAAGGCTGAAAGTACTGTAGCTCCCTCCATTACAGAGTCTCATCAAAGCTGTGTGTCTGAAGCTGACAGGTTGGCTCACATGCATCTCTCAACTCGCTCTGTGTGTGTGTGTGTGGGGGTGTGTGTGTGTGTGTCTGGTTAAAGTAATTGGATAATGAACTTCCCCACTCAGCATCAGCTCAGTTATGTCGCGGTCTGCGGCAGCGTGACTGGGAGTCAAACCTCAAACGACGACCGACTGTGGAGTCTTTGTATGAAAATTTTATAGCTGCGTTTTTTCAAGCATATCTGGGAACTTTTCTTCTGTGTGTGTGTGTGATTCGTCCATTTTTGTTTCAGAGAGGAAAGTTGGGGAGCAGTGATGTCTTTCGATTTAGATGTCTTAGAGAATGATGGAAACTTTTTTCTCTCTCTGTTTTGAACCCTGAGGTTGTTGTTTTTTTCTGTGTGGAAGTAGAGTTGAGAGATGATGTAGCTTCTGTCTCCTTCTCTTTGTCTTTCAACCGAATGTTTGTTACTTTGTTATAAGATGATGACGTGCTTTATTTTCTGTTTGTAATCTCTATTGTATATTATTGCTGTCTAAATATGTAGAGAGAAAAGATTTTTAGAGCAGTAGAACTTTTATTTTTGACTATTTGAACCAGCAACCAAGTCCTCCTGTAAATTTAAACTATTTTTTTTCCTCTTTTATTTGAAGTGGACTCTGTTCTTAACGTAAAATTGCCCTTTATATAAGAAGTGCTGCACATTGTGAGCATATCGGTTCTGATCCGGTCGAGTGGCACGATGACTTGTACAGATTTTTTTTTTCTTCCTTTTTGTAAAACAAAAAGTCGGCATAACTTCTATATTGACGTTGCATTTCTTGTTTTATTTATTCAGACTGATGGAAAAAGTTATCCATTTTTTTAAAAAAGGAAAAAAAAGTAGTATCTCGAGGAAACGTAACTGCAGATAAAAAGCACTCTATGTTTTTAACAGACTGGCCACTCTGAAGAGACTCTCTTTTGTACTTGATAGGACATTTCATCCTGGATAATAATAAAGTCAACTTTTTTGGAGATGTTTCTGTCTTTTTTGTGTGTAAGTATGCAAAACATGCTTTGAAATTTCTTTGTAGAAAAAAAAAGTTAAAATGAAAGTCAGGTTGATTGCACACAGAGCCGGATACCATTTATTGTTGGTCTTTGGGGTAGATATAACTTCAGGCTAACGAAAATCCAAAATTTAGTTCATCAAGAAAATTGGAATATCGCGTAAAACCAAGACATTGATGATTTCTGGTGGGTTTTTTTTTTTAATATTTATTTTATTATAATCAAATTTCATCACATAAATAAATGTCCTGATGGAGTAAAAGTCAATTCCACAGGTTGTTATTACAGCCAGAAACTAGAGATCAGGCCCGGTGTAGTGATGGACTCGGACCTGAACCTTCAGAGCCACATAAAGGTCATTATAAATTCTGGCTTTTATCACCTGAAGAACCAAACATGTAGAAGCAGGAATCGGTTTTTGTGCTCTAGTAATCTGGAAGAAACTTCCAGAAAACTGCAAAACAGCCAAAACGATGACTTCCTTTAAATCAAGGTTAAGTATCTGTGTAGAGCTTCATTTGATTGGTAAGTGGGACATTGATCCTTATAATTGATGTGCATTCTGATGATAGACCAGTGTTTCTCAACCCTGGTCCGCACCGCCCCCCCTGCTCTGCATGTTTTAGATGTACCTCTGTTCCAGAACAGCTGATTCAAATGATTGCATGACCATCAAGTGCTGCAGAAGCCTGTTAATCACCCAGAGATACAATTCAGGTGTGTGGCAGAAGGGAAACACCTAAAACATGCAGGACAGGGGGGCGGTGAGGACCAGGGTTGAGAAACACTGCATTAGACAAAATGTGGTGTTTGCTTGTTTCATAATTGGTAACTATTGTTATGATGTAAAGCACTTTGAAGTGTCTTGTTGATGAAATGTGCAGTACAAATAAGCTTGACTAAACAAATATTTAAATTTGCCACGGTTTTGGAATAGTTTTGGGACTTATACAGATAAGCATCAATCAACAACAAATGCCATCTTAAGACATTGCGATTTATATATATATATATATATATATATATATATATATATATATATATATATATATATATATATATATATATATATATATATATCTGTCCAGTACAACAAACATATTCAATGCTAATGATTCCAAGTTGATCATCCTATGAAACACTAAAACACTACAGTCTAGCTCAGTTTCTAATTCAAGTCAGTCTTCTGTTTCAGGAAACCTAGCCCATTTTTTGACTTCATTTTTTAGGAAGTCTCAGCAGCTTGCCCCAGCTGAAGGATGTTATCCCCACAGGACCATGCTGCCACTGCCATGTATCAGAGTGTGGAGGGTGTATTCAAGGAGATGTGAGCTGCTAGTTTCCCGATAATACCACACTAATTTACTAAGTTAGGAGTTTCATAGTAAGACACGTTAAATGAAAGATCTTTTCAGACTTTTATTAGTAAAAAGTTAGCAAAAACCATATCATATTCCCACAACTTCACAATTCTATACTGGTATATTACATAAAATCCTGGACAACAAAAAGCTCAATAAAGTTAAATAAAGTTGTAACATGACAAAATGGGGGAAAGATTCAAGCGGTGTGAGTACTTTTGTCGGCCACTGTACCAGAAGGTCCGAGGCCTGTTTGTGTGTGCGTGTGTGTGTGTCTGATTCAACCTCTTCTTAAGTCATCCGTGGTGCAAACGGAGAAGTGGGCCCCCGGGGACGATGAGGTCACGACCTGTTTACAACCATTCCTGTGATGAAGTTATCCTAAATGACACATCCAGCCATCACCGACTCCCATTGCTCCCTCTCCTCTCCCTGACCTCCACCTCTTTATCTCCTCCACTCAAACCACTAAATGGATCCAGAGGCTCTCATGGACGCCGGGAGCGCCACAGATGACCACAAGCCCACAGTTTTTCTTTTTCTTTTTTTTTTCGCGCAGTCTTCACACAGGAAGCATCTACCAGATATTCCCACCTACCCGCCCCACACCCCTCCTTCACATGCTCCGTGATGAGGAATGTCCTCCCGCTGCGATAGTGGCCACAGTGTGGATCAGGCTCCCGTTTCCTGCCCACCACATGCGCCTGTTCCCTCCAGCACTGATCGCTGATAGAGGCTGCGTGGAGCCTGGGAACTGACCAGAGATGACGGACGTGCGGGGGGCGAGGAACGAGAGGAGGAGGAGGAGGAGGAGGAGAGGGTAAACGCAGCAGAATTTGGCTGTTAAACTTTAATTTCTGCGCCCTGTTCTGAGGGACGGCGCTTCTTCTGGGAATAACAAAGTTTCACGTAATCATGCGAATAATAATATATATATTTAAAAGTTGTTCCCCCCAGTTCTAGTGGCCGTTATTTGACAGCAGTCAGACAGGAAAGCGGACTGTGGGTGAGGGCCGGGACTCGAACCTGTGACGGCCGAGTCGAAGACCACAGCCTCTGTATGAGTCGCGCGCTTTTCTCCGGCGCCGTCGCCATGTTTCTCACCTAGAAAGCACATGGTTTTCATTCAGGCTAAGTTTAGAAAGACAGAGCAAGAGTTTAAGTGAAATTGCATCACAAGCCAATTCGACAAACCCGACGCTGCTCAGGCTCTCTTGGTTATACATTTTACACCCGCTCTCACCGTGCTGCTCCCTCTACATTTCTCAAATATCCCCCCTCTGAGCATCGGCCTCCCGAGCAGATTCAGCATCTCGGAAAATAAGCCGCAATGAAGGCGCTTCTTTGAGCGCCCAGGTGTGTGGAGGATCGGATTCCTGCGATTAGATTCATGGCATGGTCCCAGCGAGACCCACGACTCCTCCTCGTCGCTGTGTTTGGAACCCACCACCTCCACCTTTTTGATGTTGGACCTATTTATCATTGTGGACATATAATTAAAGTTAAAGAAAGCAGAACCTCTCTCAGAGCCAGCTGACGTTCCTCATTTCCCGCCATCTGAATACTCCTCTTCACTCTCCGCTATGATTTGTTGCCTTTTATTTGACCGCAGCTTCCTCCCATCCAACCATCTACTGACCCGTTTTTTAAAGTCGCAGTACAATTCTTTGAAGTCATGGCAACTGTTATGAAAAGAGTAATAACGACAGAAAAAAATGATATTCCGAAAATTTGCAACATTTTTTAAACCTTGCTATCTGGATTCAATGTCTAGGAAATTGAAGCATTATTAAACCGTCCCAACATCACATGCTGTGTTAATTATTGTGGAAAACAGACGGAATCTTTTCCCAGTGCCAAATTTGGAAGCAGATTCAACAAACAAGCCATTTGTCCCACACTTTGGAGCAGCTTCGTGTCTCCTCAGAAAAGTGATACCTGTTCAGCTCTGGTACTTCATTTACCAGCTATGAACATTTGAAGAGTTTAATTCGAGTTGAGCTCAGGAGACAGCGTGAGAGAGGAATGCTTGAGTCCCAAACCAGCACGTGGAGGAGTCCAGTTAGTCAAAGTTGCTTGTATCCATTGGAGAAAAAAAGTGGGTGTGTATTAAAATGCGGGTGCCACGCTAGATTGGGCGCCAAAACAATGGCAGAATAATTATTTCTAGTCGGTATTTTCTGTTTGTGCATTGAAACCCCCCCAGTGGGTGCCTATAATGTGTCTGCATACACCTCAGAAAGTACTTCACTGCGTCCCGCTTGCATCAAAGAGGCCCCAGTTCAGTTCAGTTCTTTGGGAACTTCATAGATAAAGCCAATATGATGATACATGATAGCGGTCCATATGAGAGCACATCCACATCCACTGCACATCCTCCCCTCATGCACAGTGCCATAAGGTTGGGTAAGATCGGCTGCGAAGTCTCTTCCCCTGCAGCAGGGGGCGATATTCTCGTCGGTGGTTCACCTACACCTGGAGCGGACGGCCTCCAGAGCTTTCTGGTGTCTCCGTTTGTTGAACCTTTTGACGTAGTTGCTGCTGCGCAGGAGGCCATCCCCGGGCTTTAGTTTGCCAGCCAGCAGGGTCAGGAGGTCATTGGGAAGGTGGCGCCTCCGGTGGTAGATCTGACCCATTACAATGTATCTGGCCCCTGTGGGACAAAGCAGATGGCAGGTTGAGTTGAGATCTACATCCCATGTTTTCAATGAAGAATGGCCAAGATCTAGTAGAAACACACACCAAAATCCATAATCACAGCAAAAAAAAACAAAAAAAAAAAAACAACTAAACAAAAAAACAATTCTGTGTTCCGCATCGAATACAAATGTGAGACACATTTTTTTCCCGGTCAGCTCAAAAGCAAATTTCTTGAACTCACCAAGCTTGATATCAGGGCAGGGCTTACTGCACTTGAAGGTGTCCAAGACCAGGAGGCGAACCTTGAAGAAGAAGCTGTCTGGGGTCACATAGAGACGACTCATCTTGTAGAAGCCGTCAGCGCTCACCATCAACGTGATCAGTCTGACTCCTTTCTTCAAAACATCGATGTCGTGGACAATCCCATTGACAGCTGTTCAGCAGATGAAAGACGGTTGGTTAGACGATTTGAAAACGGCATTATGGTGTCCAGGATAGTGTAAGATGCATTGAATCATGATTGGAAAAGGAGTCATACACCAAGAGGAAACCTCACATTTTTAACGTCTGTGAAGCTGGTTAGTTTAGATTACTGTAATGACATGAGTCAAGGCGAAACAAACCAGATCTGGCAAAAGAAAAAAAAATTCTTTGATTTTCAAGTTTTATTTATTTCGATACACTGAATTTAGGATTTAAGTAGTGTTCCTACTACTTAAATAGTAGGAACACTATTTAAGTAGTAAATAGTGTTTACTACTATTTACTAGTAGTAAACACTACTAGTAAATAGTAGTGTTTACTAGTAGTAAAAGAAAAGAAAACCTGCTTTTCATTTGAAAAGCAGGTTTTCAAATGAAAACCTGCTTTTCGTGGTTTTCATTTGAAACCACGAAAAGCAGTCTGAAATCCTGTTTTATTTATTAATTGTAAAAAAAAAAAGAAAAAAAAGAAACTATCCAAAGCAACAAGGCGCTATGTGAAAATGGTCTCTGGAATGTCGAGTTTAATTTTACAAGTCACACCACAGTAAATCGTTTTAAGAGAAACTGCCTGTTAGAATCAAGTACCATGGTTGACCAACCAAAACTTATCCAAGAGATTGTCTGAGATTCTTCCATGAGGTAAAAAAATAAAATAACAAGAAAAGCACTGCAGGCTGCACTTCCTTTAGTCAGGACCAGAGTTCATAATTCAACAATAAAAGATTCAGATTGAGCAAAAATGGCTTCCATTGAAGAGTTCCAATGTGAAAACCGCTGCTAACAAAGAGTAACCCAAAAGTCTGTCTCACATGCCCCCTCCAAACAAAACAAAACAAAAACACATGTGATTGCTAAGGCATCTGGTGTAAAAGTAACAGGATAATGAAAAAGAACATTATGCCATCATGGAAATGGTAGTGTGCTCCAGGACCTCGATACACTCCAACCCTCTTGGGTTAGAAAGCAGGACGGTAGTCTGCTGTTTAATACCCTACTGCACATCAGCAGGTCCAACTCTCAAGGGCTCAGAAAAACTAAGACTTAGGAATGGCCCAGTCAAAGTGTAGTCTTATATCAGATCAAAATGCTGTGAAACAATCTTAAAGGGCCCTTTCATGTGTAAATACGACTGAATAAAAACAATTCTGCGAGAAAAGTCGACCCCGTTTCCTGCACATCGGGGTAAGAACCTTGTGACTTGTTCACTCGGAAATGTTTGATTGCTGTTAAGACTTCTGGGGGAAATTACTTTTTCCCATAGAACCAAACAGTTGTTTTTTTTCCGATTACTAAATTAAGCCGTCACTTGAAAAACTCAACTTTGTGTATTTACTCAGGTTATCTTTGATTTTAAAATTGTTTTGATGATTTGAAACAACGAAGCTTGACAAAAACACAAAATCAGAAGAAACCTGTGAGGATGAATATGTCTTTGCATATCTATGTAGATGGGTTGAACGTAATTCAAGCAAAGCAAACAAACAAAACAAGTGTGGTACAACATTTAAAACTGTTTTAAATTGCTGAGAAACATCAAGGAAATAAAAAAACGCATTCTAAATATGGTTACATTTCTTCTATGTGTCTTTGTAAAACATACCAAACTCGCTGTAGCAGTAATATTCCCTCTCATCCTTCTCCTTCCTGCACTCGCTCATGCAGAAGGCGTCGTGTGTGTAGTCAGACTCTGTGGAGAAGAGAAAGGCAGCTTGAGAAGAAAGTTTGAGAAGAGTCTGTGCTGCTTTCTCAAGATAGCAGGGAAGACTCATGACTGCTGTAACTATTAATGCATATTTACTCACTAACGCAGTGGACTTTTTAAGAGAGGAAGAGTCTTTGACTTTGAACTTCCAACTCTTACTGTGTTTTGTCATTTAAAAATGTTGCCTCTAAAACGTCTCATTTGTCTGTTTTTTTCTTATGTTTATAGCCAGAAACTTCCAATATGTATCGGAATATTCAACCATAAATGCTCTAAGAGTGGAATTGTTTTGATGAAGATATTCCCATGTGGGAGATTTAGTTCAGGGACCCTGTTAGAAGATATGTGGAGCACACACAGGTCAGATTTCCTACCTCGCCTCAGGACTTCAAACTGGTAGAGCAGGCTGGAGGACCCAGCCGCACGCTGGGTGAAAAACACCGGTGGGCGGCTGTTGTTCCAGGCCGCGGAGCTGATTCCAGACTGGTAGAGGCCGGACCTCCCAGGTCGGTTCTCCTCTGGGTCCTGCCGTCGGTTGGGGGAGTCTCTGCGAGGTGAAGACGCTGTCTGATGCGGCTGGATGGGTGTTTGTGTCTGAGCTGGGGTCTTGGGTTTGGGGTTGGGCTGTCCCTCCTGCTCACCCTGCTGAGGAGGGCTGATGTGGGTCTGGGTGTCCTGACTGACTTTCTGTGTTGTGCGATTGGAGCCAGAGCTCGTGGCTCCCGTCAGCTGGGTTTTGGGAAGCAAACCAGCAACTTCCCCCCTGTTTTTCTCACTGTTGTGCTCTGTTAAACGGTCACTCTTGTGCCCCTTTTTGCTCTTGTTGTTGGGGCTGGGGTGACGGAGGACCGGGGCCAGGTTGCTGTGCTTTGGCCACACAGCGGATGGCATTGGGTGGAAGTTTAGCTTGGACTCACTAGACTTGCTGCTTTTCTCCAAGAGCTCATTGATGGGCAGGGTGGGCTCTTTGACCACCAGCCTGGTTTGGTTGCTTGGTGCAGGATCCTGTGGACCCTTGTCTATAAGGGTGTACAGCTCTGGAAAAAAAACAAACAGCACTTCAGCTTCAAAATGACACAATTCAAACTGATACTATGACTGATATCTGGAAAACAGTTTTCCCTTTGCTAAAAGAGTGATCCCACTCATTGTGGGTCTTTGTTTGTCTTGGCCTTGCTTCCTGTTTCCTAAATGTCACAAAAGGTATCCCTCTGGGATTTGTATTAGGAACAACACTTCTTGCAATGTCTAATAATAATGTGTGTCAGAATATTACTGATGCCTTTCTCCATCTATCATTCTATATGTTGATGACACAGTTGTGTGTTGACCTGCAAACAGTGTTGGGCTTGTGTTTGCTCTTCTGCAAGAAGACTTATCATTTGTTTCACCTCAAAATATTAGAACTGAAGAAAAAGCAAATATCCAAAACATCCTGTGACCCTATTGGGTCATCTGTCTGAAGAATGAGACAGGACTTTGGTGGATACCATGGCTGCTTTAGTTAACTTAGCACTACTGACTCATCCGGTTAGCCAATGCTCCCATTTCAATCTACTCTGACGGTTCTGAGTATGACATGGAAGCAGTCTGTTAGTAATGAGTGGACAACACCTGGGAACTGCTAGCTTTCTTTAGTTGCCAACTCCTCCCTGGCAAAAGAAATTACATTGGAGACAATTCTCCTGTATTTCAAAGTTCACTGTGGACATTTTACATGTTGCTGGCAAGGCTAATTTAGAGGCAGAGTCCAAATTGCATGGAGTCAAATATGATGCATTGCATGACAAACCAAGTGGCTTGGAGACATCCCAATGTCATCAACATTGACAGCAGAGGTGGTGTGTGTGTGCCTTAATGGAACTGAGAAATCTCTCACAGTCCATTAGCCTAAGGTTGATAAGCAATGGTCCTATGAAGCCTAACCACTAGACTCTCGGTGATGGCGTTCCACAATTCAGAAGTGAACTGTGTTTCAACTGTGATGGTATGCCAAAATGTATTGTTCACATACCAATTAAGACAGCTAGTCTGAAGGACGATAGTTGACTCAACAAGCTTCCATATCTAATGCTTGGACTGCAAACTTCAGCTATGGAAGACCTACAGTTATTGTCACTAGAATCAATGTCTGGTTTATGGCCAACCGCTGCAGGGACTTTGCTTCCTGTCATGATATTCTGATGGTCACCTGTTGCATAGCAGGCAACTTTCTTTGATAAAGCTAAAGTTTTCTCACCAGTCCCCATGTCATTCAACATCTCTACTCTGCTATCCGAAGAGTACCTTTACATTCCTATCGTCCTCAGTGCACTGGATTTTGATTCTGTGCCAAAATGTGCATCTTGGACGTCTTTGGAATGGCTGAGGAAACGTATTTGATTGTGGACATGGATCTACAATCAAACAGGCGGGAGAGGTTTTCTGCTGATCGCCTCAATGTGGCATGCCTGGATTTGAACCAGTCAGTTTGTATGGCATTGCTCCCACATTGACGTAGATACCTTTGTCACGTTACACCTACAGAGCCACGTAGCTTCATTGATGGTCCTGAATCAATGTCTGAAGTCTCTCAGGACAACATCCTGCCTAAGTGCACTAGGTTTGTCACTTAGGCAGTGCCAAACCTAGTGCACTGCCTAAGTACCAAACTTAGGCATTGCACTAGGTGTTCGACTAGGGCTAGGGAATTCTGGGGAAATTTCTGTAGGGTCCTCTCAATGTATGGCATAAGTCACTCTTTGGAGTATTTACACTTTGTGTTCCTAAACATATTGAGTCATTATGTGTTTTACAATAGAAAGTTACTGTCTCCACAAGGTAAAAGTTGAAGGAGTTAACTTCAGTTACGAACCGTTAACTTGCTACTGGAGCAAAAGAGATAAGAAGAGCCCAGAATACATCCTTCCACGTCCACTTACAACATTTTATTTAAAATAAACTAAAACTAATTGGAGCCACATATGTGCCTCACACTGACCATGGTGTCATTGTTTAAGTGAATACTGCTAACTTAAAAATTTTTTGACTATTCAAGCTTTTTCTAGATGTTGGGCACTGAGGTTCCTCACAGGATCTCACCCACCGTGATAATGTGTACATGTACATTAGTTTTCCACATGCATGTTGCTGTAACAGTTTATTTAATTTAGAAATCGATACCGGAAATACTATCAGAGGTAAACTTTCTATGCCACTTAAACAGAGCATCCAGAGCTTTCACTCACAGGCTTTTATCATAAAGTATTTAGTGTTCATTTAGTAGAAAAGATATACAGGTCTACTTCGAATAAACAACAACTGAATCAGAAGCAGTGCAGCTTAATTGACCGTGAGGTTTCAAACAAATTTTAAAAGCACTGGAAAAAGCTATTTGTTATTTATTAGCAATGCTATTCATACTATGGTCTGCTTGTTTTATTTTATTTTTTTTTAATTAGTTGTATGCACTATATTGACTATTGTATCTGTTTTAGCAATATATCTGGCATCTTAAGGCAGGTTTGATAATGAGACGCCATGTGCCAATAGGATTTACCTGTATAAACGATGGTGAAATAATAGCAATATAACAAAATGTTAACAAAAACCTCATATTTCACAGGATCACCGTTTGTAGTTTTCTTTTTTTTCTTTTTTTTTTTTTACAAACAATTATTAAAATAATTGTTTGAAGTCAGGCTTTTTCTGTATTAAATATCTTATACATAAAAAAATAAACTTACTGATATGGCATACTGTATTTAAATACCCTTATCCAATTACAGACACAAATAATGCCATGTAGTGACTAGTATTGGTTATAACTAAAGCTATAAAATGGACACCACGAGTCAGTAGAAAACAAACAAAACAAAAAAACATAAATCAGCTCACCGTTGACAACTTGTTCCTCTGTGTCATAAAGAGGAAACGCCAGAAACAAAAGAACCAGAGTAATCCCTGTCATCTTGGATGGGTCGGTTTTGGACTCACTGCACTGTTTGTTCTCAAGTTGGGATTCCTGGGATTTTTATAGGAGCGCTCAGGGAGCGGATGGGATGAGGTAAAAAGGGAGGGTGTGGGCTGACCCAAAACAGGGACACAAACACTTTCACACGACACTCCCACCATTTGTGCATAATTTAAAATACACCAACAGAGCCCACTGTGTGAAAGAACTATGCACACAAATATTTTATTAAAAATAAGCTTTCTTTGTTATCTGGTGTCAGATTAAATACTCCATACTTGGCTTCTTAATTTTTATATACATAAAACTTTTAACCTTTACATTCATTAGGAGACTCTTTAGCATACAATTCACAATTTAACGCGCTTGAAGATGATTATTTAAAAAAGATGAGTATTCACTGCCCTCTAGTGTTGAAGAAAAGAATATCAGCAATTTGTAATTTGGATAGTTATTACAGTTTTCTTATACGCATTTGAGAAGTCGTTTATTTTATAAATTAATACTTAAAAAATCCTAAATGGAATAATGAAAATATAATAAAATGTTCTGGTTCTGTCAATTATTTGCTCTAAGGACATATATGTTTATATTCATTAAGTAAATAGCTAAAATGAAAATAAATGTTGGGTTACTTCTTATAAATTATAGGCAATTTTGTTTCTAAAAAATATTGGTATTCAGTGAGTTTCAATAAAAAAAACATCTTTGGTCCAATACACGCAATTCTGTGATTCATTAATATGTTTTTGTATTTTTAAGAAAAAAAAAAGTATTTGTATTAGAATACTTTATATGATGAAATAAAAATAATTTAGGCTGTTAGAACCTTCTGCTTGTTCCCCACACACTGTCTTTGTTGTTAATAACAGGGTTGATATTTGGGTCTACTAAAAAACGTTTAGAAAGAAAAGAAAGTAAGAAAAATGTCAAGCAAAGGTTTGACAATTACAGATTTATCGAAGTTTAACATGTTTTCAGTAAAATAACTTAAGAATTTAAGGCAAATTCACAGTTTTTGCCTCTTTATCTCTTGAAATATTAAATGTACGTTGAATTATAGAATCACCCATATGTAATAAAATGTTACGAATTACATTTTGGCTATCTTTCTTTCATTTCAAAAACTAAAAAAAAATTCAGCAATAAAATTCTGACATGAACAAATGCTACGGTTAGTATTTCTTACATTGTCATTAAAATGTAGTTTCGAAATGATGCTGATCCGTATGGTGCAGCAACAGGACAAATGCGTTACAGAAATCATCGTTGGTTTATCTCTTTATAAGCATGGCATTTCATACTGTAACAACTAAAAGGTAACTAAATTCGACCCAGATGGGACTCGAACCCACAATCCCCAGCTCCGGAGGCTGATGCCTTATCCATTAGGCCACTGGGTCATTACGTGGAAAGTTTTGGAAACATCATTTTGTATCTTTGCCATGTCAGTTTCATGGTGTGTTTTATGTCTTTTTTTTTTGTTTGTACGTTTTGCCCGGTGGCGGTCACCTCCGATAATAAGAGGCATTGTCCTCAAAATGTTACTACGCAGCAAACTATTTCATTTATAAACGCCTGTTAATGCACCACACCGCTGAAGTTAGCATCTGGAACGAAGCTTCTGATTTGGGTCTTGTCTAAAGGGCTATTCACTCCACTAGATTAACTTCTAATCATATTCTATAAAGTGTAGTTTATAGATAATGAAATCTTTGTGCAGTAAGTACCCTAGCTAAGACAAAATCTGTCAATGTTTGACGTTTCTATACTGTAATTGGATCTCTTTAATAAACCTTAATTTTTAGAGTTTTTACAAATTGCATAAAGATTTAACAAATCACAAACTGTATTTTATAGAGTTTATCATCAGTATAAAATAATTCTGTTCGAGCCTGACCATTGTCAAACGTTGTTAAACCGGGCCTCTTCTAAAGTAGTGTAAAGCCAAACAAATCTTCCTTATTTGAAATTGTCTCAAATTAAATAAGGGTCATGTTGAATTAGAAATGAGATGCGTTTAGTAAAACATCTAAAGTAAAGCAAATGTATTAAATAAGGTGAAATATTTCTTTAAACGTCATAGCTAAAAAAAAAAACAAAAAAAACAAAACAAAAATAACAACAACTATGAATCGGATACTAACTTCGTTCTCCCTGAAACCCCGGGTAACAGGGCGGAGCGTTTTGCAAATCAGACCAATCATATTTTAGAACACCAGGGGGGTATATATTGACGTCATTTCAGAAGTGTTTGCCCCCCCCCCCCTTCAAGGTAAGCACTTTGCACATGTCGAGTTACTAAGCGAATTTCCAGAATTTTATCTGTTTTCTGTTACTTTGCTTAGTATTTGAGTTTACATTTTTTCTTCAAGTCGTTTCTGTGTACAGTGGGAACACATGGAGTCAAATACGTTTACTTGACTTAAAGAGACACGCACCGTTAACTAGCTTACCGTCTGCTAGCGAGCTAACCTGAAATAATCGGTTGACGGGTTGATTAAAAAAAAAAAAAACGGTTAACACGACCGTTTCAGTTAGTCGTTAGTTTTGCGTAACATTAGCAGAGTCGGCTTGTGTTGCTCAACGGCCAGCAGGAATGTCAGCTGACACGGACAACGGGGCTCGGCTCTTCCAGTTCAAAAACAAAGGGAAAGACGTGAACGTAAGTTCTGCCTATAACAGCATTATTACAAAGTTAACAGCTAAAGTTTTTGCTGTCATGTTGGCTATGAACTTTTTTTTCTCTCTCTAATTTTTCAGGAATTGAGGCGCAGGAGGTCAGAATTCAACGTTGAGCTCCGGAAAGCGAAGAGAGACGTTCAAATATTGAAGAGGAGAAATGCGCAAAGCTCCGCGGAGGATCCGATCTCCCCGCTGCACCTGAAAGCCCTCAACGTCCAGGTGAGTCACCGCCTGGTTCACCGGCCTCCCGCGCTTTGTGGCGATACCTTTACGCAAAAACTTGCAGTAAAGTGAACTCTAGTTAAAAAAAACATTTAAATTAATTTAAAATGTATTTAAATTTTTCTTGTATTACTGATATACCAACAAAAATGACCATATACCTAATATTTATTTACTTTTTGCTTGCTTTTCCTTGAATGCAGAATACTATTTAGTATGTAGGGAGGTAACTAAATATATTTTCTTTTGCCTTTTTAAGACAGGCAAACTAATTTGTCAAACTAAGATGAAGACATTGGTTTGTTTGAATCATTTCTGATGTCTTTAAAAAGCTGTGAGCGAAAGTCTTTAAAGTTATGTTCATGTTTCAGCTCCCCAGTAAGGTGTACAGAAAGATAAAAAAAACAAACAAAAAAAACATACATTTATTGCTTAGTTGATTTAAATTCACACAAATTGGAAATCTCCTTCAATATCTAGCAAGTGAAGACCAAGAAATATATATTTTTTAAATTGGTTGAGACATCTTAAAAAAGACACAAAAAAAATCTTCTGAAAAGTACATCCATGTGGATTGTTCTCCCACTAAATATTCTGGTCCTAACATGAAGTAAATTCATCATATTTGTCGTGACATTAAGTTTTAGAACTTTAGAGAGGATCAAAATGGGGTGCCTGAGGTGATGTTTGCACCTTTCATACCTTTCAGAAAGCAAAGTCAGATGTGACAGAATGCATTCTGACGCAGCTGGATTCCTCTGAATAAAACGACGTTTGTTCACGTAAAGTTCAAAGTTGTCCAAAAAGTTATGCCCATGCTCATTTGGTTGTTGTTGTTTTTTTCTTCTTCTTTTTATGCGCAACAAAGCCAATTGAAACAAAAACGTTTGGTGCTGCTTTCACTGTTCTGTAACAATGTACATGCCAGCATCTCTGAACTCAGAGAGACTAGCAAATCCAAACAAGGATGTGACTTTTCTGCACAACTTGATGGAAGTTCATTTTTAATCTCGGTGCAAACTTTAGTATCAACATGCAAATGACAGCTGTTTGATTGTTGTTGTTCATATCGCAGCTCAGCTTCCAAAGCTGTTTTTAAGAGAAGTCCAGTGCAGTTCCTCTCAAATCTGGCTACCAGTGGAATGTTATTTTTAACTTCTCTCCCGTGGACGCTAATCCCTTTTGGTTTCTGTTTCCAAAGCCGACTCAGGATTGGTCTTTGGAGGACATAGTCGGAGGAGTAAGCAGTGTGAATACAGAGCATCAACTTCTGGCTACACAGGCTGTCAGGTAAAATCATTTTTTCATGTTTTTCTTTTTTTTTTTTTGTGCAAATACTAAAAACGCTTTCTAAAATAATAATTTTTTTGTGTAAATATAGCATAGGGATTTCTATATTTGTAAACCAATCTAATACTTAATTTTTTTTTACATGTATTTGAGAAAGAAAAAAACATTTTCATTTTATTTTCACACTTATTTAAAATTTTTAGTTTTTCTTCCCATTGTTATTTGTAGGCCCGTCACGATAACAAATTTTGCTGAGCGATTAATTGTCTAAAAAAATTATTGCGATAAACGATAATATTGTTTCAAGACCAGTTGACACTGATTTAATGGAAATGACTAATGGTGCATGTGATTTCCTGCCATAGATACATACACTTTATTTTCAAAAGAACACATAACACTGGAAGTGATAAACTAAAACAAAACAACCAAAAACAAAAATAAAATGGATTCTCAGTCTCCATGAACAAAAAATGTACTTGAATAAAAAGTAAACAACATAAAGCCAAAGTGGAAATAAATACTGCATTCAACCAAAAGAGTGCAGATTATGAAGTCTGTATTGCCCTTCAGTAATCACTAGATTTAAATAGAGAAGATGGGCACATCCAACTACCTAATGCAATAGTTCACACTACACGATTTTTTGCCCCTATTTTCCCATTATGACAATCTTGGATCGTTGGCCGATCTAAGATTGTCGCTGGTGATTTCGTAACCGATCATCCTGCAGTGTGATTTAGATCGTCGTGGCCCCGACCTAAATCAGAGATTTTTTCTCTGACTGGGAGCCTTAACGCTGAATGTGACAGGTAGCCAATCAGAAAGCTGGATTCTCCTCTGTGCTTTCTGAGGGGAAATTACGGAGGGGAATCCCAGTCCAGCGGACATTGGAGATGATATGTGGAAACAACATTAATATTTATTTAACATTTCGTGCAAAGAATATAGAAATGACAAGGGGAGGAGTTGGAGCCAAATTGCTACAGCAGTTGATGAACCCGGTAGGTTTTCAGCTGTTCTTTGTTAACGTGACATAAATAGGTTATAATGATTTTCATTCAGTCAGGACTTTACGCTGAGTCTAGCCACATGCATCACTGGTAGATTCTAATAAAGCATTGATTAATGCCTGATATTAAAATTAGTTAACTGGACTTGTAGCCATTATTTTGGGCTACAAGTCCAAAATAATGGCTGTGTGGCTGGACACCACAGAGCACGATCGAACCCGATTGAACCGTTATACCTAGGATTTCTGTCGGCTAATGGTGGTCTCAGGTTTTGAAAATGGGCCGACAACTCGTGTCGTGTGCGCTGGACATTACACTAAGGAAATAAGAAGGGAAGGTCAGTGGAGAGCACCGGAGCTGAGCCTTTTTTCATTCAGTGTCATCAACAGAAAGAAAAAAGGCAGGAAGAGAAGATAAAGCCGATAATTAAAATGAGGTCGATAGGTTTAATTTATCGTGCGATTAATTGATTTATCGTTTATTGCGACAGGCCTCGTTATTTGTAGTTATTACGTAGTTTTAACTGCAGTGTCTATGAATTCAATTTAAAAATACTCCTTTGATCCTAAAGGGAAATTAAATAGCATTTTTACCTACAAAAATGCACAGAAAGACAAAAAAAAGCAACTCAAGAACTGTAATATATGTGTAACAACACCAGTAACACTTATTCCTGTATAACGAGTTGTTTGACAAAGGTTTAAATGTAAATAACCAATAATGGTGGTACATGTGTCTCACCTTTTGTTCCAAACGAAATAGGAAGACGATCAAATTGTGTTTCGATCCAGTTTGTAGTTTTTTTTTTTGTAATAATTACAAAGAAATAAAAATAGTTTGCATGTTTTAGTTGAGTTAACATCTCTCCTCTTTGTTTCCACTCCCAGATTTTTTAGACGCTCATTCCTTCCAGTTACTTTCTAACTTTTGCAAAACCAAAAACCATATTTTTTTCTTTCCTTCTTTCATTTTTCGCTCCTAGCTACTTTTCTCTCACCGTCTCCCACTGTGTTTCAGAAAGCTCCTCTCCAGAGAAAAGCAGCCGCCTGTTGACAGCGTCATCGCCGCTGGCCTCATCCCTCGACTCGTAGGCTTCCTGGCTCAGTTCGACTTCCCCCACATCCAGTTCGAGGCGGCATGGGCGCTGACTAACGTCGCCTCGGGGACGTCGGAGCAGACGGCCGCCGTGGTGGAGGCTGGGGCCATCCCGGCCTTCGTCAGGCTGGTCGCATCACCTCACAAGCACCTCAGCGAGCAGGCCATCTGGGCCCTGGGCAATATCGCAGGTATGCTGGACTGGAGCAGCCGGAGCAGGGGCCGTTAAACTCATTCTCATCCGAGGGCTACATCAGGATCATGAACGCTCTCAAAGGGCTGGTTGCTCCAGAATGCATTGATAAAACCCATTAACAAAATAGCTGTCTCTGCAAGTTCTTCTTAAATTTAAATAATATTGAACATCTTTTAACACTGATCAGTCTTGTTGGGATTTTTGAATTTTTTTTTGCATCAAAACCACAGATTTTTGTGGGGGGCTAATACTGAAAAATTTGCAAGGAATTTTGAGATATTTGCGCTTATTTCTTTAAAAGTGAGACTAAAATATCAGTAAATGGAACGTCTACATTTATTAATTACACAGACTTGTTTTTAAGCCTTTATGTCTGCTAATGACTATAATTTTTTGCTGACAGGTAATGAAAACTGGTGACTTTTAAAATTAGAATATTACATCAGATTAATAAAAAAAAAAAATCCATAAACAATTGCTCATACAGGATTTTATTTAATAGTATGACACTAAAGGGAATTAAACATCTGTATTTGTCATTTTCCTCTCACTTTAAACTTATGTGCTATTTTTGTCATTCCAATGCATAAAGTACCAGTGAAAAACATTGAGGTTAAAAAAAAAAGTTTAAGACGTGAATAGTTTTGAAAGACATTATGTATTGTTGTTTCACTTAAAGTGTGTTGCTGAAACCCTCAACACACGTAAACTAACTTACCGCTTCCTAATCAAGTCGTTTGTGCTCCGTAACTCTCCTGATTTAACGTGACCAACTGGATCTTCTTTGTTGAATTTAGGCGACGGACCCAATGGCAGAGACTTGGTCATCAAACATGGCGTCCTTCAGCCTCTCCTCGCCTTGGTGACGACCTCTGACCTGTCTGTGTTACCCGTAAGTCGCTCCCGTGTGTGTTTGTTCGCATTGTTTGCATTCGATTGCAGTTTTCTGGCAGATCACCTACAATGAGCAAAATCAGGGCCAATTTATTGACCAGCTGATTTATTTTGTTCATCCCTATTGTAATTCATGTCGCTCTGCAAAAATACAAAATCTTACCAACTATTTTGGTGTAAATAGCTGGTTTCTGTTGCAGATATTTTTAGTAGACTTAAAATAAAGCAAAACTAACTTGCAAGTAACTTTTCAGCAAGATATAGGAGCTTGTTTTATGTCATTTCTTTAATAGATTTAAAAAACATACTTAAATCCACTGGCAGATTATTTCATATTTATAAAATAATTTCCCATTTTATAAGTGAAATAATTTGCCCTTGGAACAAGTACTGTTTCACAAATATTAAGGAATTATTGAGTTACAACAAGCTCATATTTCCTGGTGAAAAGTTACTTGTAAGTTTGTTTTGTCTTATTTTAAGTGGACTAAGATATTTACACTAGAAACTCGACCAAATACTGCGTAAGATGTTGTTTTTGCAGTGTACTATGCCATTGTTTTACAGTCTGTCCAGTATCTGACATGACTGAATAATAATAATAATAATAATAATAACTGTGCCGTTCTTAACCCCCTGCATCAGCCTGCCTACCTGCTCAACGTGGCCTGGACGCTCTCCAACCTGTGTCGACACAAGAACCCGGCCCCTCCCCTGGCCGCCGTGCAGCAGATGCTCCCCGCTCTGGTGAAGCTCCTCCACCACGACAACAGCGAGGTCCTGGCCGACACCTGCTGGGCTCTGTCCTACCTGACCAACGACTCCAACGAGAGGATAGAGGTGGTGGTGAAGGCCGGGCCCGTCCCTCGTCTTGTGCAGCTTCTCGCCTGCGGGGAGCTCTCCATCGTGGTGCGTGGCGTCCAGCTTGACGTCCGTTTACGATTTTAGACGAGACCCGAGTGAGATTAGCTTGTGGCGCAGAAGGTTCTGTGAGATAACTGTACAAAGGAAAGTCCAGGATTTAAGGATCCAAAATGGTTCTTGCTCCAATGAGGGATCCGGGCATCTGTAAAAATTCTTAAATTTGTGCATCTAAAATTAAGGCCTTTAAATGTCTTAAATTTTTAAGAAAATATGTTATGGAGTCTTAAATTTTGTGGTGGCAGGACTATTTTATCCTGTATGTTCTATGTAGTTTATTTTTTTTGTTGGACTTTCCTGTCAGTCAAATGTTTGCACAGATCTTCATTGGGAACTGTGACTCAAGGCAGTTGAGGCTACCGCTAACTAGCCTTTCTAACTAGCTAGTGTTTTGTGTCCATCTTTGGTAAGTATAAATTTATCTGCAGTTTGCTGGACAATGTTTGTCTTCTCCACTGGCTCAAGTCTGTTGCCAGCTCGTACAATGCTACATTGTGCAACAAAATCTAGCACTATTAAATTAAATTTGCTATTTTGGTTTGTACATCTCTGTCATGAAACGGGTTGTAAATTTAAGTCATAATGGTCGTAAAAAGTCTTAAATTTGAAGACTTAAACGTTTCCTGTACAGTCTTCTAAAATTCTTACAATTTAAACTCTTCCTACACGAACACATGTAGGAACCCTGAAAAAACAAGTACATTTTGTTCCAACACGTCCATTAATGATCTTACAAATAGATTTTCTCTCTGAAGACAGCAGCTAAATATCCAGCAGTGGTGACGTTTTACCCTTTCAACTCTCCTTTCCTCCTGAACACAAATGAATCCTCAGAAACTTCCTCAGTCGCCTCGCGCTCGTTGGCTAAGTTTCATCTCCTGAAATAATCGTCTCGCTCTTCCCTGCTAAGACTCCAGCTCTAAGAACCATCGGCAACATTGTGACCGGAACCGATGAGCAGACCCAGTGTGTGCTGAACGCAGGTGCCCTGGCAATGTTCCCGGCCCTGCTGAGACACCACAAGCCCAGCGTCCAGAAGGAGGCGGCCTGGACCGTGTCCAACATCACCGCCGGCAAGAGCAGCCAGATCCAGGAGGTCATTAACGCCGGACTGATACCCATACTAGTGGAGGTCCTACAGCAGGTCAGGACGCAGGAGTTCAGAGCAACATCTCATGTTGTCTTGATATTTTATTTGTGTTTTACTGTGAACTACAATGTGAAAAACAGAGTCTCTTGTTGTAAATGTCACAGCTCCTCTGCTTCCCTGTCAGCCCGCTTGCGTAGACTGGAAATATAGACTGAAAGAGAGTATATTTTATGAGATTTGTTTGATTTTTCTCGATGAAATAAAGTTTTTACTGACCAGATTTATTGCCACCGATTTCCTTAACTTCAGTACATCGGTGATCAGTCGATGCTTGCATGTGAAGCTGGATTTTTCAACCTCAGAAAAGGTCTAAAAATGAGCCACTGTCCTCTTCTGCTCTGCCGTGAGAGACGTTTGACTGACTGACCGACCCACCAGGTCATGTCTGGACATTTACAGTTAACAATAGTCACCTGACTGTTGTCAGCTCCGCGACTTTCTTCCTGTATTTAGCGACATTTCAAACAAAAAAAAAAAATAAAAATTGGTATCGGCCAAAATTGGCATCAGCGGGTCAAGCTTTTTAAAAATGGAATCGGTGCATCCCTGTGTTTTTAATTTCCAGCATCTCATTTGTTTTTTCTGCTAACGTGTTCAGGGAGATTACAAGACCCAGAATGAGGCCGTGTGGGCCGTCACCAATTACACCAGCGGTGGAACGGTGGACCAAGTGGCCTACCTGGTCCACTGCAACATTCTAGAGCCTCTGCTCAACCTGCTGACTGTGAAGGACAGCAAGGCCATCCTGGTGATCCTGGAGGCCGTCTCCAACATTCTGCAGGTGATGAGTCTCAGCCGTCTGAATTTAAAGAACGCATTTATGAAGCAGGTTTATTCGTTTTAGTGAGAAGTTCTGAACTTTTGAACTATTTTTTTGTTGTTTTGAACTATTTCTGTCCAGATGGCCCAGAGCACCGGCGAGATGGAGAAGCTCTGCCTGATGATCGAGGAGTTGGGCGGGCTGGACAAGATCGAGACTCTGCAGACTCACGACAACGAAGCCATCTACAAGTCGGCCCTGAAAATTATTGAAAAGTTCTTATCTGAGGAGGTAGTTTTATCCAGACTCTCTGTTCGGTTTGAAAATGTTTCTGCGTCTGTTTTTTATTTTTATTTTTATTTTTTATAATTACTTTATCAGTCCTAGCAAACCAGACAGACATTAAAACTGAAAAAAAGTCTGGTGGATAAACAATAACTACTTTAGGAATTGTATCAATAAGAATCAGGATTTTTAGTCTTTAGTCAAAAGGGATGTTCTGAAATATTCTATTGCTTTACAAAAAGATGATTGGAAATGAAAATGATTAAAGCTCACTTTGGAGTTTGTTGAGAACTTCAAAGCGTTTCACAAAAGTAAAGGATGAGCTGGAATGAATCAGAGCATTGTGCCGAAGGTTGGAATTCATAACCGATTAGATCCAGTACTGAAAAATATCATTTTTAAAAGCTTGTTTTCTGATCCAAAAAGTGCATCACAGCTGAGAATTCCAGCTGTTTTCAGTCTATAAATGCATTAACCAACATGATCCATGTTGGATAGAATCTAATGACATCAAATAAAGATTAAAGATATCCGCTTTGATGCATAAGTCACATGTTGTTCATCTGAGGTAATGGATCCACAGATGTTTTTTTTTTGTTGTTTTTTTTGATAGTTGATTTAAAATTACTACTTTTCAAAAAAATTAGGATGTTATTGAAAGGTTCATGGGCTGCACAGTGGCGCAGATGGTAGAGCTCTTGCCTTGTTCTGTGTTAAATTCCATGTCCGGGGTCTTTCTGCATGGAGTTTGCAAGTTTAGCCTGGTGGGGGGCACAAGTAAAGCCTGGTGGCCCGCCAGGCTTACAATACACTGGAGGAAACTCTGGGTCCTGTATAAAGGTTCCACAATACTAAAATCTACTTTTTCCTCCTTTTTTGTGCATTTAATTTATTAATACCGTTTGGCTCTCGTTCTTTTTGTCTTTCAGAATGCAGACGAGCCTCTGGCTCCTGATGCTGCTCAGGACTCCTATGCCTTCAACATTCCTGAGGACAAAAGCACTTTCCAGTTTTAACTTGTTCACGTTGATTTCTGACATTAAAAAAAGAAGGGGGAAATCCTTAGCTTGACATATTAGACTAAAATCTTTTGAAAAATATTTGTAAATAAATTTTTAAGTATTTTAATGGAATTTTTGTGTCTTGTTTATTGTTTCTCTTCACAACGCTACGCAGAGAAGCAAGTACACATGGGTGGATTGTTTCTGGCATGAACAGGTTGGAAAGACTTTTTTTTGTGAAAACAGTGTGCTCATCTCACCACTAGGTGACACTGTGCTCGTTTCTAATGGTTACAGATACATTTTGAAACAGATTTGAAAAATTTATGTTTTTGGTGCATTTAATGGTTTATGAAAATGACTGAGTTGGTTAATTAGAAGAAAGCAGGAGCAGAACTACTTCCACAATACAATTAAATAAATTTTTATACCATATTCAACTTTTTAAATATTCAACTTGGTGCTTGTAGAAAAATCAATGAGGTAAACTAATAAATGTTAATTTAGATGAATTGTTCCTTAGGTGTAGAAGTAACTTCAAGCTCTATAACCGTAGTTCTGCAATGTAATACAGCCTCAGACCAATTAATAGTTGCATTTCAGTTCACATAATTAAATTGGCAGTTTCATCTTAGATGCTAAAATAATGGCCACACTTGACAATCAGAAAGGTGTAAAATGTTTTAGTTTCAACAGCTGAGTTAACTTTTAGCAACTGTTTAGTCTTGAACTGAGAACTCAAGTAAATTCATCTGTCACATCATGTTGGAGAAACTTTCAAAATAAAGCAACAACGTACAAAATGCCATAGGTCACCAAGTTAGGTTTTACTTTGACTGTATAAACAAAACACTGGGTTGAATTTTTATACGTATCTACATGTTTTTGAACGCCGTTGGCAGTTTCGTCTCAGGTAAAGTTTCGGTATCGAGATGCGGTTCCTGCTCTGCAGTGGAGGTATTGCGCTTCTATACGGTGTTTTACAGTAAGAGTGACTATGGTGCATTCAAAAACATCATGTACTTCGGATGATCTATATTTTTCTAATAATTTTCCCTTTACAAAAAGATAATGATGCCTTTTGTAAGTTTCTGGCTTGTTAATTCACAACATCTGCGTTAATTAAAGACACCCTTCAACTGAAAGAAGTTAGACAAAAATAATACGGGACATAATCTATCGTCTGCATTGCCGTTTTTAATTTTTAGAATAGGAAACGAAAACATACAAACCTACATTTACATATATATCGATTTGTATTTTAGAATGTTACCTTAATTTTATTTTTGTTTATCTTTTATCGCTGATTTTACATTAAAAAAATAGCAAACAGCAACACTTCATGTTCCTCATGAAGTGCTCAATAAAGTCTTAGTGACGTTTGGCTATATTATCTCAGTACTGATAATCCTCAGTTGACTTGAATGCACCAATGGCCAGAAGCACCGTAATACAACGTGTAGAAATCCATTTGGTGGAGCGAACAAGTCTCTTTGGAGGGAGTCGCCTCGACTCCACACCGGATGTACGTCTGCTTGCCTTCAGCAGCGTAGTCTTTACAACTATTTCCCCCAACTTCAGTTCGAGCAGCTCGGGCAGTGTAGACGCCTGTCCGGATGAAGGACAAACCGCTCACCTAATCCGTGTCACTCCTCTTGACACGACCTGCAGTCGGGGCATGTAGCTACGCGTATTTCCTCTACGTCTGTGTTTTTCTGCTGAAAAATGGGCTCCGGTGGAGAGTGTATTGGAAGGGATCTAATTGTGAGAGCATTACGTTGCATGCACAGTCAGCGTGATTTGCTATGGTGATACTACAAGTAGCTAACCCCGAGCTAGCCCAGGGATCGTTTTTGGGAGATACCTTTTATTGGACAAAGCTACATGCTAACGTGTGAATTAGACACTTTTTGTTAATCTTCATTAAAGTGGAATATTAAAAGGGAATGTCGAACCAAGGAGTAAGGAGAAATGGCCCAGTAAAGCTGCGGTTGACAGGTAAGCAAAATTTAAACCCCCCTTCTTACGCCGCTTAGTTATGCTAGCACACTATTAGCCTGCATGCTAGCGGTTCTTACTACGTCTGCTGGGTGTAATAACTCATGTATTGTGGGAAATTAGTGCATCAAACACATATATGATATTCTGACTAGTTGGAGGGAATTAATAACGTCATATTTAAATGAATAACATTTAAAAATGTACTGAAAGGTATATAAGTGCAGCTTATAAGCCTACCTTGTTAGCAAACATTAGCTGACTTCACTGTTTATGTTTGGTTAGCTTCGCTGCTAAACGTTGCATCTATCTCTTTCCTTGAACTACCTGCAGTAGTTTGGGGTATAACATTACATTAATTAATTACACATTTCAGTTTACTTTAAGTAACCTTGACTTTTCACAGAAGTTGGATGTAAATTAAGCACCGACTACTGTGCTGTATAATGCGGTTATGGATAATATTTCTAGGCATATTTTTTCAATTTGCAGAATATTGTAAAACACGGTACTTTATCAATGTTTGCACTGAGGCTTATAATATCTGAAAATCGCTTTCTTTTAAGACTTTTTAAAAATGTTGCAATGAAACGTCCTAGAAATGATCTTTTATTTAATTTAACCGATATATTGTCTTGCTTTGCTATGGAGTCATGGTCAAGACGAGGGACAAAAAGTCCTACATACCCTGAATGGAAAACACAAACCTTAAAAAAATGCAATAATCACTTATAAAATACTGAAGACGTCAAAGTATAATTAAGAACTTAATTAAAAACAGTTAAACTTCTGCTAAAACAGCTTTCATTTGAATCAAATTGAATGTGTCCTCAAGATCTTTCCATGCAAATATATTTTTATAGAGCCTCAGGACATGATCGAGGAACCTTTCTGAAGATTCAATATTTGCTTCACTGGAACAATAACTAATAGAAGTTCTGGCTTTTTCAATGTTACTTTTTGGGTAAATTGAATATTTTCATCAAAAACTGAGAAAAGAAATCTGTCTTGAAATAAAAAGGCATTCTGTTTAGAATCTTTTTTAAAGTGAATGTCACAGTAAATGTATATTGCTGTAAGTTATTTCTAGTTTTGATGGAATCTGATCCTTGCTTAGGTTAGAAAACGTGCTCTCATACCAACTTAGTAGATTTAAGTTTATGTAAATGGTAAAAACAATGACAGGTTATCTTCACCTTCCAGTAAATTAACCATGACTTTGTCATAGCAAAACTTGAATGACTAAGTTGTATATAACGAAGTATTTGGAGCAAAAATGGCAGCCTCAGATCCTCTAATCGTAATATACCGTTTCTTCAGCCTCTGTGGTTTAAACTTAATTTCCAACAGCTTTAAATCTTCATGTTTAAGTTCAGTGCAGTAGTGCTCATGTTAAAAAGTTGCACCTTAAATTTCCCTGCTTAAGTTTCTGAGCTTCATTTCGTTGCTGCAGCTAACCATACCGGTTCTAGTTTAACTCCAGCAGACTGAACTGTGGCTCATGGAGGACTAAGTAGTGTTGTGAAGAGAAACTGTCCGTCAAACACATCCAGTTCTGGTCCGGTCCGGTCTGGTCCGGTCCGGTCCGGTCTGCCTGGGGTCTCTTTCTCTCTTCCTCTCCATATGGACTATAGTTTTAAATGTGCCGCAGTGGTCTTCACCGGAATGCCAAGAATGTGATACCTCAGAGAGCCTTTCCTGATCAGAAACCCATTCAAAGTGCGACTTGCATCATTTAGATGCGAGACCCAATTTCCAGTGTCTCGACTTCGTCATTGGGCTTGTTGTTGTTGTTGTTTGCGTCGCAGACGTTGTAGCGTTTGGATTCAGTTGTGGCCAGATGCGATTTCAGATTGGAATGCTGTGTTGGTTCTAAATGCACAGCTGATGCGGTGGACCTTTAATAGCAATGTGTTGTCCCCCCCCCTGTGTCTTAAAGAATGGTTTGTCTGGACAAAAGATAATTAAAAAATTGTGGTTTATGTTGCTTGGTAAATATTCTTCCAGGAGTTTTAGGTTCTGGTCATTATGTTGAATAAACTTTGGGTTTTAGTGATGAACCTTTAAAAGAATCGCTCAGATGTGTCGGCGGTCCTGTCCTCAGATCTGTTGTGTAAGCTTGAGCCAATCAGTTTACAGTAAAGTGGTGACTTTCTATCAGATATAGAAGAGAAGAAGCTAATAGACAATGAATGTCACATGAACTGTGGACCTTCAAAGATATAATCTTTTAATAATTGTATAACAAACAACTTGATTGATTTCTAGAAACTATAAATTTGCTGCAAACCTTTGAATTCATTTGCATGCACACGTCCCATAGCTTTTGAATAAACGTCCGACAGGAAGTTACGGAGGAACCGCACGCTGTTCCAGAACCTAAATGGCGATTTTCTTTTTTTCCATTTCAAAAGACGTTTCGATGAATTTCTCGTTAAAACACCTCGACCGTATCCGGTTGTCAACCGTCTGACCCAAACTGTGTTGTCCTCAGAGGAAAGAACATTTGTTGAAATGACCACAACCAATCCAGAAACAACCAAGGTTGAGCTTTTCAGAAACGGAAAGGTGCTGTAACTTGGGCTTTTGTAAGCAAATATTTTAGTAATTTATCGATTATTTTGATGAGTAATTGAAAAATAAAAAAAAATGTCCTGTTGTGTTGTAGATATTTAAGCCAATCGAGTCGTTTATTTTTCAGCAACGAGGCAGATTAAAGTGCTTTACATCATAAAAACATAATGCAGTAACCAATTATTTACCAATCAATGAACAGTGCATTTTGTCAAGCAGATATAAATTCAATATATTGACCAATGTCCCAGTAACTAGAAGTCAAAGGCAACTCTATATAGGTGGGTCTTTAGTCTTTATTAAAAAAAACCCAAAAAACTAAGTGTTTCAGCATCTTTGCAGTTTTCTGGAAGTTTGCTCCAGATTTGTGGTGCATAGAAGTTGAAAGCCAGAAGTTTGGTCTTCTGGTTCTAGGTGGAAAAAGAAATATATGAAAGCCCAAGTACGTACAAAACAATTCAGTTGCCTTTTTTTTTAAATGACATTTTATTGCTTAAAAATTCAATACGATTCTAAAATCATTTTTAGTCTCAAGTTTGAAGTATGAAAAAAGCTTCTTTATAAATTAGATACGTCTAATCTATTCCAAATTTTGCCAAAATAATCAAGGGGAAGCTTTTAAAATGAAACAAAAACAGTGTATGCACAATTAGCAGTACAAACAGTCAATGTTTAAATAGACAGTAAAGAAACTGGAACTGACTGAAACAATACTGGTTACAATCTGGAATAAAACAATCTGGAATGATAAATATTATCGAATCTCCACTGAAATCAAGACCTAGAGAGTAATAATGTCTTTAAAAGGGCCTAAATTAATGATAATAACTTCATAATAACTCCTATTCTTTCCCCCAGACAATTAACATTTTTTTATGCTCAAATTATATCTGTGATTTAAAAAAAAAAAAAAGGAAAATGAAGAACAGCATCCCTGGTGTGACGTTAGTGGTGGACTTTATGTGCTGAATTAAAAAAAAAAGAGAAATCCTCGGCTTAATGAGTGCTGTCTATTTTCTATTTAACTTCCCTTCGGGATCAATAAAGTACTTTTGAATTTAATTGAATTTCATTATCCTTGCGCTGCGTCGTGTTTTCCCTCCACTCCCTCCCTCATCTGCTGCGTAAGTTGGCACGACTCGCACAGAAACTCGGTTTCCTTCAAATGAGGCAGAGTTTTTATTTTTTTTATTTTTTAAGGTTGAAATACGTGAGAAGAATATTTAGATGAATTACATCTCCCATTTTGTCTGCTCGGCTCGGCTATGCGTGCGATCCGTTCTCCCCATCAGACCCCCGTTGGCGTGATGCGAGTGGAGAACGACTGACAGAGTCATCCCGCCGTTGTTCTTCCTGCTCTCTGTGCGTGTTGCGCTCTCGCAGGCAAGGAAATCCACGTGTGTGCTTTTCATCCACTGTCACGCCGTGTCATTGTGTGTCTTGTGTTTTCCTCCTACTGTTATACGTGGACTTGCTGATTCATGAGTGTTCGTGCGTTAAAGGGGAAAAGACAGGATGTTGATGATTGAGATGAAAGTCCTTCCTTAGTTTCGGGGCAGAAACGCATCAGAAACGACCGTTGACCGCTTGTACAGCTCATCGGTGTGCGTCAAGTTTTTCTCTTCTAAAAATGGACGGCAAAGGCAGAGCTTTGCCCTCAAATTCAAAGTAAATCTTACACGCAGTAGCTGAGATGTTTGCCATATTGGCTTATAAGTATAGAATTATTCTCCATCCAACTTTTTAAAAAATGTGTCATAATTCACTGGTTTTCAACGGTTAAGGTCGAAACTTTGGTAAAGGACTTCCAGAAGCTTCCAGGGCTCGTCCACCGTTTCCAGAAATGTTTTAATTTACACGGAAACGCGGAGAACGAACCAAATGTTGTTTAAACTCCTCCAGGCCTGCAAGTGGCGCTAAATATGGAGTGTGGGATGTGTAGTTAGTTAGCGGTTAGCGGTTAGCGCAACAAGAGAACAAGAGTGGAGGCTTTTGCAGAAACTTTAATGAGGTGGCACCACCTTCAACATGTAATCCGCCGTTGTTGTGTTTTTATGACACCTTTGGGGTCATAGGTCATGCTAGAGATGGGGCTAATGCCTCTATCTTCACAAAAGATGCTTTATAGCTAGCTTTGGTCTGAAGTGAACCTGAAACCTGGCAGCCTTGACAAAAAACACACCGAGTCCAAGTTTTTAAGGATGAGCGATTTTGTTTCCAGCAGTCAAAAATGAAAGAGCCTCTCTTTAGTCGATATACCGTCTTTTATTAACTTCTCATCCTTTGTTGCTGATTGTCTGGAAGATATTTGTTTTGCTTGTCAGCCTGTAAAACATTTTTTTTAATCACACATTACGTGCGATAGAGTATTGGGGCCGAACAAAGAGATTATTTATTTTAATTACGAGAAGAAAGTCATACAATAACAAGAACACAGTCATTTTAGCAGAATAAAGACAATATTAGCAGAAGACAATCTTAAAATGACTCAAAATGTTTTCAGTGAGAGCAAAGCTGCGTTGGTTGTCGAGATCTGATGTGACCTGCTGCTCTGGTCTGTGGTCGTTTCTTTGAAACACAATTGATTCAAACTCTGCTTCTGATTATAATTTGATTCTAATGTGTTAAAATATAAAGTCAGAAACGAAAACTGACACCAAAATAAAACTTCTCAAGATGCTCAACATTCCTCATTTTACTTATTTATTATTATTATTTGTGTAAGGGTTATCATACAATTACTACTTCAATATACTAACATTATGACTTTATTCTGGTCTTGAGTTTTACTCATTACAAGCTTTTTCTTTTGTGGTCACAAATTCTTATAATAATTTTTTGCCACATTTATTCAGATGCTATTTAAGATTTTTAATTATGATTGTATTCTTAGAGCTTTTTCATGTATCATTTCAGCTTACTGTCGTTTGACCTTATTCTCGTAATATTATGACTTTATTTTTGGTAATATGGCTTTGTTCTTGTATTATTCCAAGTTTTTTTCTTGTATTACTACTTTACTCTCATAATGAGTTCATTCATATTTTTATTTATTATTCAGACATTATGTCTTATAATTTTATTCTCATAATGACTCTATTCTCAGAACACTATGACTTTGTTCTCACAGTGTCATGAGTTTAATCTCATATGACTGTTTTCTTGCCAGTGCTGTGACTTTACTCTTTTTTGTTTTTCTTACTCCGTCGTATCAAGACAGTGAAAGCTGCAGTAGTTTCCAGCCGACATTTACCCTCTTCAAAAATACTTTACCAGGTTAGACTTTGACCAGATTTGGTTCCTCTGACTCATTGGTGCTCTATTAATGACTCAGTCAGTGACCTATTATATATATTTCTGGAGCATGCAGTGTTCTAGCAGAAAAGTCCACTTTGCCCCAGTAATTAGGCGAATAATGGCCGCCGATTAACTCCGCTGACTCTTGAGCAAATTGCCTGTAAGACACTGATGTGTTTATCAACTTTATTGCTGTCTGGCTTGACCAGAACCCATCAAATGAAAGATCCCATATTGTGGATTCAGGGAACCTGGACCGTTTTTTTTTTCTCATTCTCTTTTTTTGAGCATTAGGAAAGTGTGAGAGTGTGTGTTTGTTTGTATGTTTACATTCCTGATTTTTCTGTAATTTCCCCCCTGAGCTTTAAAGACATTAGAGCAATGTATTTGGGCACCGTGTAAGCTCTGCTGATGTTGTCCGTCAATCCCCACAGGTGATCCATTAACTCTTTTGATGGTTCTTAGATGGATATATGCATTTTTAATCTTGCTGTTTATTAAACAGTGAGTCTGATCAGGGAGACGTTCAGTTGAATCAGGATTTATTTTCACATTTCTTTTCTCTTCAGTCCAGTGGAAATGAGCTTAACTCTGGTTTTATGAAAGAACAACCGATTTCGTCTCATCCTCAGCTAATCTCTCGGTTGAGCCATCTGTTTATGTTCTGGAGTGCTATAAGTAATTTAATTAACGCTATAGATCGGTCTGCATGCGCTGCCGGTTCCCAGAAACGAAATTCAGAGCTTTTATGTGTTCAGCCGTGCTCTCTTGATCTTGCCTGCAGCGTTTGGGGTCATTGTGTTGTGGTTAGATTTTTGTAGCGCACTACCAAGGTCTGTACCCAAACTTCCTCCAGCTCTGTTTAGTCTGCATCACTGCAGTATACTTGAATTGACCACACGTGCTCCGCAGGTTTCTTATACCCGTTTAGCGCTCACATGGCTTTTGTATTGGTGTGGAAACCGTTTGCACGCAGTTCAGGGCGCAGATATTCTTGCCGTAGTTGATCTTTATTTCGTGTTCGTTCTTATCCGTGCTCTTTTATTAGTCAGTCTGGAAGTAACTTTAAAAATTAACACAGACAGGAAGTCTCTTCAAAAATCTAAAATGGCACCTTACTCTTCTGCTTTCCATGGTAAACTATACAGAAAAAGTAAAAAAATAAACATAACCCAACTTATTATTCCTTCTCATTACATTTACCACATTTTTCAAAAGTTATCTTTTTCTGTCAATGCAAGTTCTTAAAAGTATGGAGGAAAAAAAGAGTTCACACATATCCAGGGGTTTTTCTGCTCTGTGATCACAGATAACATTATTGTCTAATCTCATCTCATCTGCTTCACGTTAAACAACATTTCTCACAGTTATGTCTGGCAATCTTTGTAACAAACTTAGCTTTGCTTATGGTCTTTTACAGCGAAGTAATGCACTGTTCTCCATGTCCGCTGGACCTCAGCTGTTTATTTTACTCAGTTTTTCGCTCTCCAGAGAATAGGCAATCAGATTAGAATGAAACCCTAAAATCAAAATGCAAATAGCAGCTCAGATACCACCGTCTAGTCGCTGCTGCGATAACAACTACGATGTGACAGACGTGCGATATTCATCTGTTTTGTTACCCGATGAGGAACTGGAAGAATTGTTGCAAAGTTGGACCATGTACAAATGAAATCTGTAGCGTTTCTTCTAGAGCGTAGAAAGAAACCATGTCTCATATTTGCTTGAGCATTTGGCGCCGTCATTGACGACGTTTTAACAACCGGTTTTCTTATTGAGGTGTAAAAGTCTCACCCATTGCAGTTTTAAACATGGTATAATCCATGTAAAATGGTCTTAATGCTGAAAAATAAGCACTGGAAAATGTGTTTCTTCTTTTGGATAAAGATTTACGAAACTTCAACAGTTTAACAGATTATCTGATCAGTAGCGGTGAAAAGGTATCTAAAACTCACAAGACGGGACAAGATATTTTCACACACACAGACTCAAGTCTTTCATTAGATTAGATCACTAGCATGGTCTGTAGTAAAACATTTCCCAGTTGCTAATGACCGAGATGTAGCTTAGCGTACCCCTAGACGTCCAGCCGCTGGTTGTCATAGCAATTCTTTCAACATCTGAACAACTTGGAGTTGCTTGCATATTGATTGAGTCTTGCCTGATGGTACTTTGATTGTTTACAGTTCCTAAATGCTGCCAAACAAATGATTTAAGAGTAGTTGGGGCATCTGCTATTGCAGCTTCATCAGGCGGAGCCATGCTGACCGTTTTGGCTAGTGAGGTCGCGAGATAGCCCAATGAGGAACATTGGGACGTTATTACATCGTTGTTACAGCCTTACTGGTGAATTTCCACATTAAAGTACGACCGATCCATTAACCTTTAGCTCAATTAAGCACTTCAGTTTGTAGTAAGTCATCTGTCTTGTTCAACTCTGCTTCAAATAAAAAGCAAATTGGCCATTTCCAAATCAATATTGGCTTTGCAGACAGTGGGTTTTAAAAACTAGAGCGAACCTGTTAAACTCTTCAATTCAGTGCGGTTGAAAATTTGGATATATCTTACTTTCTTTTACCTAAGGTGAAAAGTTATGTGCAGAATGTTGGTCTAAATCTCAGAGACGAATCAAATAAAAAATCTACTTGTTAAAAAAAAAAGCGACGAGCTCCAAAGATGCCAGCTTCAGTGGTGGCTCGCAGTTAGCCACACTGTTCTCAGTGCTTATAAAACGTGTCCTGTTTGTCACACAAATGTTTTAACGCTGACGGCAGGGCTTCTTTAGTCTTTTTTTTATTTTAATCTGGATATTTTTGGGCTGGCCGTAAACTTTTTATTAGTCAACTCTGTCAACAAAACAAGTCAACATTTTTTATGGCTCGTTGACATTGACGGCGCATGACAGACACCTCGTGGCCGCCGGCGCTGCCTACTGTGTTTTTTGGAAGCTCACAGCTGTGTGCAATAATTTTCGTGTTTTTCTTTTCTTTCTTTCTTATGCAGCAGTGAGTCAAACTCATACTAAATGTATTTAGTTTTTCATGTAATTCACATTTTTCCAGTGCGTGGAATCACCTTTTTCCTTGTTCTCAACAAAATGTTTTTCATTAAATTGAGTCGTCATTGTGGCACACACGATAACGACAGAAAAACGTGTTAATCTCTCATTCGTCTGTCACACTTTCACCAATTTGTCACTAATCTTGCTCTCTGAATGATCCAACATAAACCCTCTGCTGCTGCGTCTCAGATTCAACTGCTTTTCCAGCTACTTTTGAACTCTGTGGCATCATTGTACTTCTGAACAGAGAAGTGGAAAGACTGAACACCTTGGACTTGCATAACGGCCTCAGACCCGAGAGGGGGGGTGGCTTTAAATATGCAGAATACATTAAACTTTCCAAGTGCTTCAGGAGGATTTTCCGGCACATCATGAATGGAGCGTGGTATTTCCAAGAGTCTTTACAAATTTCTATTTGGAGCATGTGAAAAAGCGCGTCACTGGTCTTCACTGATATTAAAGACTAAACTTGTCAAGTTTCATTCTTGTGTGATATTTTTCTAGAATTTTTTTTTTCTGATGACAATGAAATGATCATTTATTTAGCTGGATTTGACCCAAAATATTTAGTTTTTAGTATGACTTTCTGGAATATTACAGTTAACTGACTGATGGTCTGTTTACTGTTGTAACACATCAGCTGTAAATCTTATAAAATTAATCAACATATCTCAACTTCATGATGACGACATCCTTTTATTAGCTCAATAATTTATAGAGACCTGGTATGAAATATAGGTGAGGAAAAAGTAGACTAATTATTATATTTTTATGATTCATAGGGCTGAAACAATCATGATAAATTGGATTTATTTGCTGAAAAAACACCTTATTCAGAGCAGTTTTTGTGCTAATTATATACACATTTTGTATCTATGTCTGAAAATACGTTTTACCCAAAGCTCCTCAAGTGGTGTAGTTTTTGCTTTACCTGGTTCAAATTCACTAAACGAATGCCATGTTTACTGCATTTTGAGCACTAAAATGTTTTCTTCTTTTATTAAAGGTTATATTGGCTTGATAGTGAATTGACAGGAAGGTTGATAATGAGAGATGGTGAAAGACATGCGGCAAAGGTCGCCAGGCTGGGAATCGAACCTGCGACGGCCGTGTCGAGGACTAAGGCCTCCATACGTTGGTTGTGCTGAACCACCACAGCACACCCTATAAAATGTTTTCTTATTAATGTATTTCTGATGTATTAGATGGAAAATCTGTTAAACGTGCCATTTTTAAGAAAATCCGATTAATCGATTAATCATCGGAATAATTGATTACTCAAATAAAGTTGCAGCCCTGTTGATTTAAAACTTAAAAGTTGTGAAAAATATGTAGGCACTTAACATCACTTGAAAATGCGCAACTATTCCCCGTTTTTGTTTAATCAAATTTAAGTTTTCGTCATTTAAGTGGAATGAAGCTACTTCACGTTCAGTTTTGAAACTATGATTTGTTTTCATTTAACCACTGCGGTGGCACTGGGGGCTGTCGAATCGTTACTCTGGATGCTGATCTTTCTTCTCTCTCTTGAGTTGTTTCACTCTGTTTTTTTTCTTCTTCGTCTAACAGGATGTCCCTCATCTCTCTGTCATTTCTCTCTCTTCCTTCCTCTCCCCTGCTCACCCCCCGGATCTAGTCCAGACAGCTGTCAGACGACTCTGCCGGTGCGGCTCCAGTGTGCCGATCTTTTTTTTTTTTCTTCTCTCTCTCTCTCCCTCTCTCTTTCTCTTTTTTTCAATCTTTATCTGTTTTCAACTTGCGATATGTGCGCCGCACATACTTGCACACGTTTCCTGTAGCGATCCTTCACTGCCGCTCTTCCAGTGTGTTTATCTTTGCGTCGTCTCTCTGAGAGGATTTCAGGAAAGTGATGAATCCCCCTTTTTAAGTAGCAAAATCGACGCACACATCCATGGAAGTTGTAAAATCAGTTGTTTAACTCTTATATTGTCATTTGCATGGGCGTCGTATTTAAAAGCCAACAAGCCAGCCCTGCTTTGCTAAGCGAACAAAAGGTGCTTGTGTGTGTTTTCATTGCAACTGGAGTAAGACAGGAGATTAGACGTTATGGATTCAACTTTCCTCCCCCTCACTGTCTTCTGCTACTGTTTCTGAGGTCAGACTGCCCACCTCTTGTGTGTGTGTGTGTCTGGTAGACCACTCAGCATGTTCACTTTATGAAGGCACATATGCACACACTTGCATTTACTGCTTCTCTTGTTGCATCCTCCTCACAATCTGTGATTTCAGTTTAGCTGGAAAAACAGAGAAGGTGCAGTCACATTTTTTTCCCCCTTCGCTGTGGAAATGGTTAACTTATTCGACTAATAACGACAGCGCAGTCACTAAGTACGACGGTCGTAAAGGGAAAAAATGGTCCCTTCCCGCCGACGGTACTTTTTGGGTCCATTAAAGAACGTCAAAAGTTAAATGTGACTTTTTTTACCATGTGGGAACCAAAAACAGCTCTGATTAATCAATACATCTCTTTGGTACCTGCCTACTAACTACAACCAGAATATTATAACTGAGCAGCATCCCAAACATTTTAATTTGTCAATGTTTTTTTTTTGTTTTTCTTTAAAGTTAAGCGCACAGTTTGACAACAACACTGTTATCTGTAGTGGGGTCTGCAGCAATAACAGCTCCATGTCTGACGCAGCAGAAAATCCCTTAAAGTCTCCAGAAAATGGTCTGATTTGTGTTTTTGTCTGTATGTTTCTGTCCCCCCAAAATATGCCTAGCAACAAGCTTTAACAACTTCATGTTAAAGCCACCAGACCAGGTCCACGAAACATGGGGACCTGCCTTTTTTCTTCTTCTTTTAAACCAAGAATTCAGCATCATGATTCATCAGTCACTTTTTCCGTTGCTACGGGGTCTGGTTTTTATCCTCACGTGCCCCATTGTGGGTGCCTTTTGTTGCCTCGCAAGGGTCAGTCTGGGTACATTGGTAGTCAGTGGCTACGCTCTCTCTGAAGCAGCAGAGCTTATGTTCACACCTTTTGATTAGGGGCAGCACTAATCTACAGTGCTTGCCAAAAGTATGCATTCTTGTATGGTGTGTAATGTGAAGTGGATGGGAAATGATACATGATTTTCACATTTTTTTTACCCCCATAGACCTAAAAAGCGTGGTTCACATTTGAATTTAAACCCACAAGGCAATGGTTTGTAGGGCTACCACTGGGGTTTTTTGGGTTGTATCTCCAGGTCACAGGTCAAGAGGCGGGGTACACCCTGTACACGTCCCCACGGGGCAATACAGACCAACGAGGGGTTCACCGATAAATCAGCTCTGATTTCTAAGCTTGTCGCAATTAACCGCTTGATAAATTGAAATAAGCTTTATAATTTACATTTGAATGATTGTTTTTTTTTTCTTGTATCTCTCTTTCCACCAAAGATTGGATGACAAAGGGCTTCAGTGTGGAGCATTGGTACCAACCAGCTCATTATTTTACAGACTTCAGTGTCAATGTTATTTGTTGTTTCTGGTGTTATGTTTATTTATTTTGGTTATTTCAAATGTCTTCGAGCGTTAAATGTTTGTTAGAAGCCTTGAAAATGGTCTTCAAACCAACAATCTTGTTGATTATCACAATAACTGGTGGAATTGTACTTAATTTTTTGAGATTGGACAATATTTACATAAGAAACTGTTCTTATTCATGTTACAAAGGTCTGAAAATCAGCCACTTTTGTCTGTATAATGGTTAATCAATCACTAAACTGTTATTTCAATAACCGATTAATCACAATTAAGCAGATTAATCGCTATTAAAACGATTAATCATGACTAAACTGATTAATCATTTCAGCCCTAGTTTGAACAAAAATGTAAAGTTACCTCTATCTAAGCTGGTTAAATAAAAAACAAAACATGAGTCGTTTTGCACTCCCTGTCCTGAATAATCTTACTTGGGATTTTTCTGGGCGTCTCTTGGCCATTTCTCTGTGCAACTCCAGTCTAGCAGACTACACACATTGCCAGCCAGCATTTATTTGTTTGCAAATGTGATATTTCATTTCTTGAATTCTCCCTGCCAGAGATCCCCAGCCTCATCCTCCCATTGTAAATTCCTGTCTCCAGATAAACATTTGGTCTTTTACCTCCCTCGCCCCCCTTTCTCCCTGCAGACTCTGTGCTCACTCCAGATTCCTATCCTTAGATTATTGGCTTCTCCTCAGGGAGCACAGAGGGAGGGGGAGAGTCAGCTGTGGAGTTTGGCCTCTCAGCTGAATGACATAATTGGCATCCTGAACATTCACTTGACTGGCGAGAAAGAGAGAGACAGTGAGAAAGAGAGAGAGAGGGAGAGAGAGAGAGAGCGAGAGAGAGAGACTCAGACTGGGAAGTTGAGTAATTGCTTTACAGAGGAAATATAATGTAGATCAGACTCCTCTTTTTTTTTTTGCTCATTTCTTTAATAAAAAAACCCTGCTTCTTGCTGCACTGTTATTTTGTTGTAATGAACGGTTGCCACAGAAACCTAAAATTAGTCACGCACATAAAAGAGAAGTTGTTTGCAATATTTCCCCACATGGACTGTGAAGAGCGTTAGAGAGGGGGAAGTCTTCTGCTGAGCTGATGGACTGACACCGAGCGACGGTAGAGGAAGTTGTGGGTCCCTCTTTTTAATCTGAATGTCTTTGCGTCCCACAAGTTTTGTGGGACGCAGTTTTTTTTTTTTTCGTCTTTGAACCTGATAAAAAATTTTGACCTTTCATGCCCACTGTGAAACATGGCTGACGTTATGTGCATCAAGTTGAATTTTGTGGGCGATCTGCATCAGCAAGTGGAAAAACCACTTGTTGATACAGGTGTAAAAATTGCATCTAATATAACACAGAGAACATCAAACCTTGTGTGAGCAATCTGCTGCCAATACATTCTGGTTTGTTCACTGAAAAAGACGAAAAGAAAAAAGAAATAGGGCTTAGTGATATGTTTGTTTTTTTCACACCAGATCCAATTTTAATAAATGTTTTTTGCTTTCTTTTCCAACTAAAAAAAAAAAAAGGTCAAAGGCCAAAATCATTTTCCAAAAGAGGCTTTTATTTCAATCAACCGTTCTTTGAGTTGTACAGTGGAGTATCAAGGCCAGGCTATCACAGTTTTTGTTTAATTATGAGAATATATCAGTAGAACAAAGATGTAATTTTACCAGAAGAAAGTCTTAAAATTACGAGAGAAAAAAATGAAGGAGAAAAAGCATGGATGATTTTTATGTTTTTATTTATTTATTTATTTTTATTATTTTTGGGTTGGAGTTATAAAATTACTACTTCGTCCTCCTAATTCTACAACTTTACGTTTTGAATAATTTCAGTATTTTCTGTCACTCATTTCAGAAAATGAAAACATATATTCTTTACACATAGTGAAACATTTCAACTATTTGTTTCTTGCAATTTAGATGATGTATACAGCTAACCCAAAATTCAGTATCAGAAAATTGGACGATTGTGACATTTTCTAAGAAAATTGAGCGGAAGGCAGAAGTGTGGTAGGAAAAGTTTCATTAGCAGCAGAGTGAATTATCAAGCGTCAATGTTTAATGTTCTTCTTCTGTGGCTTTCTGGTCGGCCCTGTAGGACTGAATTCATCCCGCTCCTTTAATATATGAGGCAATAAATGCAAATGAGAAAACAAGTGTGAATGCCCCTTCAGGTCCCTCGGCTAGGATCGGTTTATGACCTTTCACCTATTGACCAGAACAAATACCAACCTTATGCTAGATCTTTGTCCAGACAGATGGAGACACGGAAAGGTCCAACTGTTGCAACGGTCCCTCCTTGTTATCAGACACACGCGCCGTCTCGGCTCTGCAATGAATAAAAGTGGATTCCACAGGATTTATCCACACAATAATCCTCTTTCTTCAAGGAGATTTCGTTTCCTGCGTTAGACTTTTTGACAATTTCACGGATGTTTCTCCACATCCGTGAAATTGTTTCTTTCCCCCTGGGAGACTGGTGAATTTTATTATTTTATTGAAGTTTATTTTCACTGCTAACTATATTTCCAAATAACTTTATAAGTGCACAGAAATTTCAAACGTGTGTATCGGTAATTATTATTGATTTCTTTAGAAATAGACTTTCTCTGTTATAGAGGAGCCACTCTCTGGCCTGCAGACTTATAATAATAATAATAATTATTATTATTAGTAATAATAATAATAACTAATAATCCAATCATTCTGTGATTGGATTAGCAAACCAGTGATAATTGGTGGATTAATATACATTGTCTTTCAGCTAAGTTGAGATTTTAAGATTTTTTTTTTAGTTCAAAAATATAAAAAATATCTAAAAAAAAAATACCATGCATTTTATTACAGTATATTACAAGACATGATTGAAATCTATCATGATTTTGGAAGAAGTACAAAAGTAATCAAATTAATAAATAAGATGGTATAAAAAACCCCAAGACCACTTGTCGGTTGCCCTAGCAACACTTATCAATTCATTTATCAATTCCTGGAGTCATTTTTGTTGGCCGGCCTCCTCTGGAAATGTTCATCACTGCTGCATGTTTTCTTCGTTGTGGTTTACTGCCAAAGCCTTAAAAATGGCTTTGTAACCATTTCCAGACTAATGGATGTCAATCATTTTGTTCTTATTATGTAATTTTTTTTTTGTTTTCAGATGTATCGTTCTTTCTTAGGTCTTTCAGTTGTCCTATAGGTTTGAACTTTTGTCACATTAGTGAATGAAACCATCGTTTTTGAAAGCAGCTTCTTGTGTTTAATCAGGTTATCGTAATCTGATATAACGTTGCTTGAAACATTTAAGTGTGACAAAAACCCCCAGCTTATAAGAAGGCAAACACTGACTGTATATCATGTTATTGCAATATCAGAAAAGGTGTTTTAAATTGAATGCACTGTCATTAAGCATTAGGATACAGTCATTGGCTGCGACAGACTGGCGACCTGTCCAGGATGTACCCCGCCTCTCGCCCGGAACGTTAGCTGGAGATAGGCACCAGCACCCCTCCCGACCCCACTGAGGGACAAGGGTGTTCAGAAAATGGATGGATGGATACAGTCATTGGGATGAATTTAAATCTTAAGGTTTAGCAAATGTTCTGTTTACTTTTGGTCTTTGTGGAGTATTTATTTTACAAGCTGTTAATTTTTTGTCTTTATTTTGTATTAATAAATAACTTTGTAGACTGCTTTCAATAATTGTAGAGCGAGGTAAATACCAGATTGTTAATACATTAATCCCTGGACAGTGGGTGTACTTTCTTTTGACCTTGACCCTAATTGCCTGAAAAAATTGTCTGATTGGTAATGAAGTAATAGTCGGCAACCAGCTTTATTCACTAACTGCGACCTTTATAGTAGAAGCTAAAATCAGATGGACACTAAAAGCCTAAATGAAAACATACACACTCTGGCCAAACAACTCGAAATAGCTAAAGACATTTCTAGAATCGCCTCGTCGTTCCCGCCTCTCAACACGCTGTCATCACATCTCTACCTTCAGACTTCACGTGTGCAGCTGCTCCCTTCTCGTCTTTGTATGCCTTTATTTCCCCATTGTACTCTGCTGTGTTGTTTTTTTCTCTCCACCAAGTGGTGAAACCAGTTTGTTTGGCATGCGCCAAACAAACATGCGCCTTTTCCTCGATACTGTGCTTTGTTGGCAGTCTGTCCTCCAGTAGGTGTTGCTGGATTCTAGCTTGGAGTATCTGCAGTGTGGGTGATGTTTGACAAACTGTTCCCATTAAAGAGCAAACGCTGCTTTCGCTTAAAGTCCTGGTATGTGAGTTAATGTGTAAATGGTAAGATGATGATGATGTTGTGGTTAATCTGAGTTGTAATGGTGGCTGGCAAACGGGAAGACAAAATAAAGGTCACTGAACTGTGGACAGGAGTTGTGTTCATTCTAGGTTGCCTAATTGTGTTGTGATACCATCATGTTGATGTTGTGATGTTGCACTTTATCACATTGTTTTTATGGGCAACATGTCATAGCTCCACGCTAATTACTAAACGCCCCAGAGAATTAATGACTCTGCAGTCTTAACCATTTTTCCTGCCATTTGTTGGCTTGAATAGTAATGTACATCTACTAGGGCTGCCAACCTTAACACAAGTGATTTATGTAAAATCGCATTACCATATTTTTACCGTATAAGCCGCTACTTTTTTCCCACGTTGTGAACCATGCGGCTCACAGCCCGGTGTGGCTTTTCTGTGGATTTTTCTTCAACCACCAGGGGGCTCTTTAGCAGGAAGTGAATCATTGGAAGTCAAAATTGGAAATCAAAGAAGAAAGTGCTGATTTTCATTTAGAACAAGCACATGCTAGCAGCAGGCACAATGGAAAAATTTCTTCAAACTCATACCCCCCCTCATCATGGAAACAACAGGAAGAAGTTCATATGATGACGCTTTTAAGTTGAAGGATATCGATCTGGCAGGACAGGAGGGAAATAGAGCTGCTGCACGTAAGCCATGGTTCGGCGATGGAGATGAGAGCGACGGAGATACCAGCGGTTTATAGCCCCTTGCGGCTTGTATATGTACGTTTCCAGTTTAAAAAAAAAAGAAAAACTTTGTAGATGTGGCTTATAGTAAGGTGCGCTCTATACTCTGGAAAATACGGTAGTCACATTTCCCATTTTGATCTAAAAGCCTCCCTCCCACGTAGGGACACCTGGTCCCTAGCCCGCGTTAACATGGTCTTGTACTGCGGTCAGCAACGCAGAGACGCAAATGTGAGTGAAAAGACGAACGAGGGTCGTCAAACTGGTGTGTTAATCGGCAAATTTCACTTTAAAAAACACAAAGCTTGGATAAAACCAAGGTCGTCGGAACACACTGCAGTGATGAATTATCCTTCCAACCAAGCATAACCAGTTTCTAGTTGAAATCATCAAATTGATGTTTGAAACAAAATGATTTCTTTTTAACCTTCCTGAAACGAAACCCTGGAAAACAGAGAATCTTCAGGGATGCTTTGCTTGAGAGAAGCAAAGCATCTTCAACACACATATTTACATTTCAAGCTTATAAAGTTAAGTACAGTAATGAATTGTGATTAATCAAAGCTTTAGTGTGTGCTTGATCTGATTACAGTTTTTTTTAATTGATTGACAGAACAAATATCTATTAAAGCAGCTCTCATTGAGTTGAGTGAGTTTAGTCCCTGTACTGTTGGTGCAGAGCGAGTTGACGGTGGGAGCGGTGACCCACAGACCACCCCGGGGCTCTCCGGTGGTGAACGGTTAGTTGACCCAGCTTTCCTCACTAGACTCCCAGTGTATCTGGTTTTCTGCCAGCCCCGGATCACAGTGGCTCGCCTGCTCACGTGGCATCCAGTCAATAGGCTGCTGCAGGATGTTTTTTCTGTTTTTTTTTTGTTTTTGTTTTTTTGTTTTTTTCTTTTACACGGCAGTGATATCAGATTTGTTCTAGAGGCTGCAGCGGTTCTCTGAAGAAGCTCAGACAAGATTAGTCATTTCCTGGGGTTTAATTATCCCAGCCCAGGTGCCACTGCGGTGAAATTCTACTGAAATATGGAAGAAGGGATGAAAGCGTAATTTGTTTACAAATGATGAAAGGATGGCTCTACATTTTATGCTTACCCCTAGAAAAAGAAAAGTAGAATGAATTGGATCTGTCTGCATTTATGCTTTGGATGTTTAAGTGGAAACATTGATTGTTCACTCACTGCTTGGCAATTGCATCGACTTTCACTCTACTCTTGGTGCAAATGCTATATTTAAAACTAACTTACTAACTTAAAAAAAACAAAACAAACAAACAGAGTATTAGATTACCTTTCTCCATTTCCACAGGTTTTGTTTATATCTCCAGAAGCCACGTTTAAACCTTCGGCTGCGCTCCGTTATTGCCTGATTGTTTGATTATGCTTCAAGAAGATATTCATCATTATCAGTAACAGTAGCTTGCCGCTCCTGGCGGCTCAATTGGCGAAAGTCCACTGTTAACAATGAAGGAGGATTTTCTTTCTGTGGTATCTGTGGCCGAGACAGAGGAGCAGCGTGGAAGTTAATCCCTTAATCTTCTTCTTAGCACAGTTTGGTAACTAGAGAGCTAAGTACAACCGGTGCAGCCCGGTCGCTGCCAAACTGAGCTCGCCTCTTGCGAAGATGCGCCGCAAATCAATACTCTGTCAAAAATGGAAAAACGTATCAGCTCTGTGCTTTTTCTCATGCCTGCGTTGGGTTCCTTTTTTAAATATTTTATGATGAATTAATCCTCCAAGCCAACATTACTTTGGTAATTAATAACAGTGTTAGTTTATTGTTTTGGCTCAGATTATTGGGGAAAAACATAATGACAATCATTTTTTAAATATTATATTAGATATTGAAATTTTCTTGTTAAATTAAACATTTTCTTTGGCACACTCATTCCTTGCTAAAATATTCTAAGCTTTTTTTCCCCAATCACATTATTTTTTCCTAAACATGATTTTATTCAATGATTATTGACTGAATTTACTTGGAAAAACATAAAATATTTCTGCTAACACACACGATGCAGTTATGTTAAAAAGTATCGGTATCGGTCCGATAACTAGAACTGGGCCAATATTAATGTTTGTTTCCATTTTGTTCAGTTTTATGTTGATCATGCAGTATTTGTTTGGTCATGTGACATTAATGCAGCATAATATCGGTAAATAACAGTTTTTGACCATAACGGCAATATTAATATTGGAAATATCAAAACAAAGTTTCATTTTGGTATATATTATATTACATTACATTACATTACATTACATTACATTATATTATATTATGCTTTCTTTCACTTGTTTGAATGAAAGATTTGATGCTGACCCAGTTAAAAACTCGGCTCATTAACTTGTCAGTTTGAATTTTTCTCCACAAATAATCTATGAAGATTTCAGTCCACACAGCATAATAATCTCATATAAGCAGATATTGTCTTAAAAAACTGAGACTTATCAGACTTGCACTGTACAGTCTTACTGTGAACAGAGATTTAACATCGCCCGGTTTCTGATCCGTGATGCCTCCGCTCTGTTTCCGAACACATGGTACTTTTTCTTTTGGCATCAGCACCACGTTGGATGGAGTCCCTGCTGGAAAACCGCAGTACTTGAGAAAGTCGGACCTGGACTGGATTCTTCTAATCACCATGCTTGTCCTAATTTGTCTTCCTTTAAGTTTGAGTTTTGTAGCAAGCATCCATCAAAGCACCAGTGTTGCCAAGTCCTTACAACACACCGGAGGGCATTTAAAGAAGGAAATTAAAAAAAAAAAGAGACTGCAATAGTCTGAAGGAGACGTGAGAAAACAGGCTCTTGTTCTCAGCTTGGCTCTCCATTTGTCCCTGTTAGTTGAAAGCTATTGTATGTTGTCGGTGTTGCAAACCCCTGTGGACTTGCTTCATACAGGAAAGAGTACTTGTCCAATCAATAATTTAAAACAAAGAAACTCTTATCTGGTTTCCAAACCTTACAACGAGGAGGACGTAGCAGGAACTATTCAGCAAAATCCATTTTGTGTTTCCCAGCGAGAAAAACCCCAAAACAAACAACACATGGCAGATAACTGAACTTCCTTTTTATTTCCCATCCATCAAAATTCTGTCTGAAAAGGAAAAATGTAGGAATGCACCTATAAATCTGCACCAATTTCCTTAATCTGGAGAGACTGGCGATTGGCGGAAGCTTGCTTGAGAAACCGATCTTATCCACCGATCTGATCTACTGTGGGAGAGCGCGGAGCCACAGGCACGTCCAAAAGGTCACGTCTCCACGTGCAGTTAACAATAGTCACTCCACTGCTGCCGACTGGGTGTCTTTGTTGCTATATTTAGCAACTTTTCAGGGAAAAAAATTTGCATTGGCCAAATCCGGAATCGGCAGATTGGGTCAGAAAACTGCAATCGGTGCACCCCTTCAAAAATCACTTACTTTGAGGTGATTTTGACATTAACAGCTGGTAGACACTGAACTTTTTTGTATAAAAAGAGAATAACTAACACAATAAACAATATTTCCAAAAGTTTTAATTGATCCCCCAAATCATAGAATCCAGGTGTTGGATGGTAAACAGTGACCAAGAGAAGTTTTAGGAGATGAGTTTTACCTGAAACTCTGATGTCAATCTCTGAAAAAAAAAAAAAAAAGAAGAACTCCAACTTGATTCCTGGGATTGTATAAAGAAATTAGGTTTTTTTCAATTTAAGCTTTGTTTTATTTTATTACCTCTAACATTTACACCTGTCTTTGTTTTTCTGTTTTCTTTTTCTAGTCCTCTGTGCAAAAAACCTGGCAAAGAAAGACTTCTTTCGTAAGTAAAGACTTTGTGTTGCTTTTTTTTTTTAAGTCCCATTTGTTTGCTGGTTCTTCAGAGAGGACATGTTATCTGGGAGGTGAACTTGTTTCTTTGTAAGTCATTAAAGATTTTAATGAGGTGGTAAAACTATAAATGGAGGCAAATACTAATAAAAATTTGAACTCTGATCAAAGGAGTGCATCAAAATAAGATATAAGAAAAATACGTAGCCTCCTGGGTATTGTCAACAATTGTATTTTGATTATTGGAAATTTTCAGAAAGACATTTTGTATAAGTGATTGTATTAATGTGGATTAAAGTTTTTTTGTCATTGCTAAGGCAATTTTTATTTTATTTTATCAAGAGTCACCCAGATCACGAATTTGCCTGAAAACCAAAACCGTACACACCGAACCGAATATGTACATATTTTTTAGTATCTAAAATGCAAAACGTACTTGTGCACAGAGGCTCATCGAGCCTTTCTTCTCCCCCTAAGCTACTTAAGCACTCATGCATCATCAAACAATCAAAGAGAATCATATTTCAAGCTAAACAGGTTATTCATTTCCACACATGGTAGTATTTTCAGTACCCGTGTTTGCTGTGGAAATGTTTCATACATCCAAAAAAGAAAAAAAAATGCATGTGAGAACATGCTCTTCTAAAACCAGAGTGTTTGAATTATCTTCTCAAATACTTCAGTTCTCTGGCTTGGTCAAAACTGAAACTAGAAACCTTTTACTGCAAATCAGGCATAGTTCTCCACAATTATTGGTAACAGATGTGTATAAATTACAAATAAATTAAGCTTTTATTGCAGTAGCATAGTGTGCACACTCAAATATTTAAAAAAAGGCATTTTTAATTTTAGTGTGGTTATTTGATGCTGGGGAAAAAAATCCTGTCACAAGAAATGATTGTTTTGAACAAATCAACTAGAGCCACAATTAGTCCCGTCACAATAACAAATTATTCTGCACAGTAAATTGTCCCAGAAGTTATTATGATAAACAATAATATTGTCATTTTGAGACTGTTTTCAACTAAGATAATAATTGTAATTATTATGGAATAATAATATGGAAGGTTTCCCCCAAAGCCTGGTGGTTGGGCACTAGGTCAGTCATTCATCCAGCAGCCCGTCGTGTTTTTGAGTTAAAAAATATTTAAAGTTGACAGGAAATTTGTAAATATCACTTGATAATTATGTGCTATTGGAAGATTAATCCCTGAACACCAATTATAAAGTCTTAAAAAATGCAAACATTTAAAAAGAAAACCTAAATAAATAAGCAACGCTTAACCTGGTGGAGGCCCAAGTAAAGCCTGGTGGCCCGCCAGGCTCATAATACACTGGGGGGAAACCATGATGTGATTACACCCACTGAGAGTTAAAACAAACTTTAATTTCTAAGGAACATTCAACACTGGGACCGCAAAACATTTTAATAACCCCAAATAAAACAAAACCAAACAAACACTGATTATAATGGATTATGAAGTCTCTGTAACCAAAATCGCATTTTGAAAAATAATAGTCACTCAGCTTTGACAGGGAAAACGGGCAAAAGTGGCAGGTAGTTCAGACTAACTACTTCGTACTGGGTGTCAAATGATTGCAGCTTTTCTCAAAATGTCGACTTTCCAATCACATTAAACCGGAGTATCTCTTTGACGATTGATGTCCAAATGGAAATTATTGCTCTCATTTTAATTTATCATGCAATAAATTGATGTATTGTTTATTGCGACAGGCTTAGCCACAGTAACCTCTTCTACCCATGTGGGCGATATGGCTTAAATGTAAAATCCCAGATTTCTTTCATACCAATTTCAATAGCCAATTTTAAATCCATTTTTTCCTCCTTTTCTTTTCTTAAAATGAATTTACAAATGAAAGAAAATATTTTCAAAAACATTTCATCCTTTCTGGCAGTTGACCTGAATTCAAAGTCCAAATAAATACACACTGTAAAACATTGCTTGTAAAACAAGATAGTAGGCCCTGTGCAGGCTGACATCACTCTGAAATATAAATAACCGCGGAGGGCATTGGTGGGGAAAAAATATAGATTTTACAATCACTAAATCTATATAAACAGCAAATTCGATTAAAATCAATATAATCAATTTGTTGCCCATCCCTACTTCTTCCTATAATGTAAATATATATTCAGTTTTAGATTTACTTTTCACTTTTTCTCCTACTTTTTAGCTCAACCCAGAGAATTAGGAACGTTTACTTATCTATCTATGACTTCCTGTTTCCCTGGGTTGTAAA
>NW_006800145.1:0-39309 GCF_000485575.1 Poecilia formosa
GGTTGTAAAGTAAGCATAGCTAGACTCCTGCATAACAAACACTACCTTAAAATGTTTTTCTGCTTCAGTGTGTTTTACTGGGATTTAATGTGATAGAGCAACACAAGGTATCCCATCGTTGTAGAGTGAACCCATTAATTTCAAAAGTCAAAAACTTAATGTGTCTTTTTAATCTTAGTAAAAAAAAAAAATCCAGTGTAGGTGCAAATCTATCTCAAATCCTTCAAAAAGTAAGGAAACAGTTGAGTCTGTCAACCCATGAGAACTAGTCACTATGAAAACAGAAATAAAATCAAAATAATAAATCTTTCATCTCACTCTGCTGTTCTCCACAGGTCTGCAGCTGAGATCTCCACCCTGTCATTACTTTCTGTGCTTCCGTCTGTAACTTTGTTTTTGACGTATCTTTTGAACAAATAAGCACTCAGCCAGAAATACGCTGGCTGAGTGAAATATGCTCTTTCCTCCTAATGCATGTCATGAAGTGACTTTTGTAGGATTTCAGTCTGTCAAGTAATCATAAATCTATAAACTTCCCCAACATGAATGTTTTACAACTGTGATCACAATCTGATGACCTGGCCCCTTCCTACGTTGTGAAATTTCACATCTTGTATGATTTAAATATGTCTTGTTTGCATCAGAGTGTATGATGTGTAAAATTGTTCAAATGTAATAAAATACTCAGTGAGCTACATCTGTTGTGATTTGGTTGGAAACTAAGGTAAATATTCCACAGACTAAAGTGTTGCTTTATTTGTTTCATTTTCCAAAGACCAGTAAATCTGAAACGTTTTCACCTCATATAATACTTTTCTGGAGGCTGTTAGAGAACAGTGAACTCAGAGTCATCTCTATGAAACCACCTCAAGAACATTTTAGCTGTGTGATATGGTGCAAAGAAACTGAGACCTAACAGACCACTGGAACAGTTTAACAAAGTATTAACAAAGCTCTTTCTTAGGGTTTAACAACCACTGATGTCTAACACGTAAAGAAATATACCTCAAACAGAAATAAAATCATTCTACAAACCATTAACAGGCTTTACTACACATGTAGAAACTCTTGTCTTTAAGTGCATCGCAGGAAAGCACATATATACAAAATATTACGTCTTAATGAAACGCCAGTGCACTAACATTTCCCTTTCACTGACATGGAACTAGGAATTTTGAAGCGTTTTGCAGCAAATACAGTTTTTCTTTTATTCCACAACACATTTCACTGAGAAGAATAAAAACTATTAGACCGGACATCAAGCAGCAAAAAATGGACCGCAGGTGCAAAAAATATATATATTTATCCGAAAATAAATGAAAATCCGTGAAAATATGTTACGTATCATTCAAAAATGTTTGTTAATTTATGTAAAAGTAACACCTGGTATGTTGTCGCAGGTGAAAAATGTACTCCTGCGTGTTACTAAACATGATACAGTTGAGCCTAAAATTATTCATACTCCTGGCAGATTTCAAAATAATTCTCATTAAGCCAATGAGTTTTTTTCTCAGGGGAAATAAGACCAGTACCTCTCCAAAGATAAAGAAAAGAAAAAAACACGTAAAAGGAGTCTACCTGAACAGGATACCGTCTATAAAATTCATAATTTGTCTGTTTTGCTTACTTCCTCCATCAGCTTCATCCACCTTCCAGGTTTAGACTCATTAATACTTAGGTTTTTGTAAGTTTCCCTTCAACTTCAGTGTGTACAAAATTTTAATTTGGGTAAAATTTAAAGAAAACCTTTTAAGTGCTTATTTTGAAATCAAAAATAGATTTTTAAACAGATGCCAAAGACTCTTTGAGTTGTGGTTAAGATGAGCTGTCTATTATTTCTGTCTTTATCCTCAAAACCACCAGTCTTCTTGGGAGTTTTATTTTACACTGGTTCCACAAACCTATTATAATATAGTTCTGTTTGCTGTCAACACCAGCATTAGTGTCAATCTTTTAGCAAGTTGCTATCTCAGACGGTCTATTGCCAACCCCCATGTGTGTCATCAGTGCAAAACCAAAGCACTAACAGTGCAACTTTCCTGTTTTCAGAGGAAGTGTGTCTCACAGCAAAGGCGTCTGGACAATGGATGAGGTGGAGTAACTACTTCTCCATATTTAAGATTTGGGGGTCAAACCTATGGTTCTGCTGAAAACTTTGCTTTGAGATTTCCTCACTATAAGTGCAACAAAATCCTACTGACTATTTTCCAGCCTTAATCTACTTGTAATCTAGTCTTAATTGTCTGGAAAGATATGCAAGAAGTAAAAAAAATAATAATAATAACACAAGTTGTCAAAATACCAAACACTTATATACATAAAACACTGTAAACATAATATTCTGAGCAGGAAATGAGAGAGAGAGTTCCATGAAGTCTAGCTGTCTTTATTATTCTGCTCAGAGTTTCCCTTTGACCTGTTTCCTCGGGAACAAATACTCTTGCTTTTGCTCAGGATGCTGGTGTCGACTCGTGACAGGGTACACATGCTGCTCTGGTGACACGGCCGAAGTCTGGTGCTTTGGAGCTCCAGCTCGTCGTAGCTGGACATCCGGATGAAGGGACAGCAGCGGAAGACCTGCTTGAAGCCAGCCCTGAATCTGCAGTAAAAACAAGCATTGGCTCAATGTGCTTGTAAGATGGTTAGATGTACCTTTGAGTGTATATATTTTTTATACCAACCTGCTGTTGAGGCAGCAGTAGATGATGGGATTATACATGGTGGAGCTCATGGCCAGCCACAGCACTGACAGGTAAATCTGCTGAATGTACTTCCACTTGATCAGACGCTTATCGAGACCGGTTGCTATGAAGTAGAGATGATACGGCAACCAGCAGAGGGCAAACGTCACCACCACAATGATCATCATTTTCACCACCTCAATAAAGAAGCAGAAAAAGGCAGAAAATTATAGAAGGTGTTCTTTAACCCAGCAGATATATTTTTTATTTAAAAAAAAAAGAAAAACAAACAAAAAGAAAAAGGCTTGAAAGATGGAACAGGTCAGAGAGATGTGAGGTGACCAGATTATGGAGGGCTTTGAAGGTGATGAAGATTAGAAATTCACATATATGAGCATCAATATAAACTCAGATTATTTTTCTGACTCTAGTTCTTGTGCTTGCTGTCACCCTCACTCTGTTATACATTACTGTGGTACATATTTTTGAGATATCTGCTCATAGTTGCAGGCTGAAGTCATGACGGACTTAGAGACTCCAGCGAAACTTACTGAAGACTAAAGTAGCGAGAAATTATTGACCAACTAAACCAATTAGATTCAACTAACTAGATTTTACCCAGATAAATCCACAGCAATAACTTTTAAAACAATCAATGCCTTCAGATACATATCAATGCGTCAGGTGGATGTTGGCATTTAAAATGTGGTTTTGAAAAAATCTAAAAAAAAAAAAAAATGAAAAAGAAAAATTTAGTAGCAGAAAAAAAATATTCTTGTTACTTAGCTGCCACTGAGAAAGTGAACAAATTGCCACAATTGTTCTAGAAATTGTAACGGGGGTATTCATAACAAAGTTTAAAAAGGTTTAAAGCCAGTTTTGATATTTTGAGGTTGCTGATGTTTCCATCAAGCCATCACCTACTGAACCATAAACTGGTATTTTTAGTTGAATTTACTGCTTTTGAATTTTATAAATGGCAGAATTTATCAAGACCTGGCACTTCTAAAGTGGTTTTCTGTGTTAAATTGTAATTATTTAAATGGAAAAAGTCAATCTGTTTGACAGTGATTACCTGTCTTTTAACCCTATGTTAAAAACAAAATGCTCCACAAATCCCTTTGTTGACACTTAATAATAATAATAATAATAATAATAATAATAATCAAATCAATTTAAATCACTCTGGATTTGATTCAGTATTAATGTTCCAGTGAACGGCTCGACTGTAATGCACCATGGAGTTCATATCAGGTTTTCAAAAACTGTGCAGAAGTTGGTGGAGAATTACAAATACTAAACTATGCTAAGTTTTGAGAGTGTTGACCGATCGCTAAGTTTTCATTAAACTTTTCCATTGTCAATTGGAGAAAGGTTGCCATCAGAGTACAGAGAAAGGTCGGCAATGACGCATCGGCCCCTGGTGGCCCCCAGCTGGAATGAGGAGAGGCCGGATTGATAGAGAACAATGCAGTGAGGCAGGAGATGCATCCTGGATTATGACTTTGAATGTTTGCATTTTACCTGATGCTGATGTTCTTGACATTAAATCTCTTATATTGTTCAGCTCAGACCAACTAAAAATTGGAGACTCTGATTGTGATTATGTAAGCAGAAATACTATTTAAGGAGTTGTTTTTGCGAAAGGATTTTGGCAGCTCTCTAGGTCAAACTGACCCGACTCCTTTCCTTCCATTTGCGTGCAAAGCGCAAATGGAACCAAAAAAATGACTTGGAAAGCAAGGTTGTTGACAGATAAGAACAACAATTTGAGATAAATTGTCCTATTCAGCAATTCTGAAATGGAGCAGATGTTGAGTTCATGGGGTCTCAAATATTTTTAAAGGTCGTCCAACACACACTTAGTATAAGGCACAGCAGAATCTTTACGCAAATCAAGGGTAGCAACGCCATTGGTTGAAACTTTCCAAACTCACATCAGTGAAGATGAAAGTGTATAAAAAAGGGTGATGTTAAGAATATGGGGAGATTTTTTGTTGAGACTTTGGAAGATTTTTGAGTATTGAACTGATGAAACTGTAATGAGGAATCCGTGGTAGTGTAATAAATCTCCGGCTCGTCTATGGCCTAGCAGCAGGAATTACGTCTCCGTGCATTATTTATTTTACATTTAAGAGTATAGCCACCTTTTAATTCTCCAATATTTATTTCCAAAGGTACAATAACATCCACCTCCCTCTTTATCATGCTCAATCTGAATTTTATTTTTAAGTTTACTTAGGTTCTCAATAAACTACCAACAACTTTAAAAAAAAATAGATGGAACATAAAAAAATAAACTGTTTTCATCCCTTCTATTTTTATGATGCGTCTTATAACATCTGTTGAATGAGAACCAGATTATATCCTTGCTGTATTTTTAAAGTTCATCAAAGAAATTCACTGGTGGGAATAATCCCTGAGCTGTCTCGATAGATTCCCATCATCCCAGCTGTGACGTCCCTAATCCTTGTGCAGCCTACAGAGAAGCTTCAGCACTATTCAGTGACAGATGATGACAAACGACATTTAATCATTTGTCTTACAATGCAGCCTTCAGAATTACACAACAACATTTGGTACATTTGTTTATCAACGGGGGATTTTGTTTCTTTGTTTTTTCACAGTGTGAGAAATCAATTTTACATTTCAAACTGCCAACAGTTAAATGTGTGTGTGTATCCCCAGGAGTAGAGATGTTTCACAGGAAGCCCTGTTTTTTTTACGATTTCCACTGTTGGGTAATTGACTATGGATGCTACGAGTTGCCCCTTGTATTTGTCCTGAGCCCTGACTTAAGATTTAGTGTGCAGATGCCGTCCTGTGGACTTCAAGTTCCCACTCATAATCCCCCTGTGTATTTGTTAGTTAAGGTAACACATCAACAAAAACAATTCAAAACATGAATTTAAAGGTGCATAACTACAGGTGCAAGCCATAATTAGATGTTTTTCTATCCTCATTGATTTCTGATCAAATATTTGATTTCCACATGGTTTCAGTGTTTACAATACAAGACAAGCCAAAGAAACAACAACAACATAGGATTATAAAAAGTTATGTTGATAGATATTCAAATTACCTTCCTTTTAGCCCGGAGTTGTGCATGATAGTTTTCAGATGAGTCTCCTGGGATCTCACTTCCCCACAGCGACACTCCAATTACGGTGTAAGTGATGCCCATCACAGCTAACGGCAGCACATAAACCAGGACAGTAACTATGATGTGATACCTGGACAAATGAAGACAAACATTACCAAGACGCCCCAGAGCACGTGACGGACAACATGTCAAAAGGGAGAAGGACAGATCTGCTAAAACTGACAGTCTCCTAGCAATTCTAATAATGATGATTGCCGTGAGTGTGACCTCACATGAAGGGGTCGTCCACCATGCGGGGCCAGGCCACGTAGCAGAAGGTCCTCCCTGGTAGAGTTCTGGTGGTGGAGAAGTAGCAGAGAGGGAAGGCAAGAGCCACGGCGAGGGTCCAGATGCAGAAGATAACTCCTAGTGTGACTTTAGCAGACAGACGAGGCTTCAGAGGATGGATGATGGCCATGTATCTGTTTGTTGGACATCACAATACACAAGAGAACTGTGGTCAAAAGTGAGCACAACACTTCTAAAAGTGGACTTTCTGAAACCTGAACATAGGTTGTCCTCCACTGCCTGTCCAAAATAACGTTGCCACCTGAATTTAGCAACGCAAACAGGTAAGAGTTTACCTTTGGACTACTTTCACATGGGCGTTGATGTTTCAGATATTTACCTTGAAATGGTGCAGTGATTAGTTTTTGATTTCTTGACGAACTAGAGACTTATCCTGTGTTTATAGAAAAGATGTTAGCTGATTTCAGAACTCTAAAATTATTGGCATTAATCATGCAAAGAAAATATCCAACAAGAATGCTGAGACTATTAAAACTAGGCAAGGGATTGCCTGTAACTTATGATAAGGCTAATGATTAAAACTGGAAGGATAGAGGGAAAATAATCATCTGCATTGATAACAAGGGCCTGGAAATACTGAAACAACCAATATTTACCAATGTTATTTATAGGAAATGATAGGATCGTATGAAAACATCCTTTTCAGGTCAGAATGACTTGGAACATTACCATCACCAATTACTAAAATGCACAAACAACATAGTTATTCCCCAATAACTCATAAACTAAATCTAAAGAAAACTGATGTTAACTTGGTCCAAACTGACTGAGTTTGAGACACTTTCACAGAAATCGGAGTTAAAATTATTTTTTCTTGATGTACAAAATTTTTGGTTTCTTGGTTTAGTTCGTAAGAATAAATGTACAAATCTAAACATAAAACACAGAAATGACAAGATGTACTTCTTTCTCTACTAAGTTGTGGAAAGAATAGGCAGATTGTGATTTATTACTGTCAAGACGTTAATTGATGTGACCTACGATGAAATATGCTGAAAGAAAACGTTTTTTATTTGATCAGAGTTATCACATGCACAGTCCAATCAACTACGGATAAAGCACACTGTGAATTGTCTTGTGTTGTCCCACCTGTCTAAGGCAATCGCGGCCATGGAGTAGATGCTGGCAAACACAGCCGTGACCGGGAAGAAGTTGTGAAACCTGCAGTAGACGTCTCCAAAGTACCAGTCACCGTGGGCCGCGTAGATGAAGTTGATGAGGGTGTTGAAGGCAGCCATGGAGAAGTCAGAGAAAGCCAGGTTCAGTACGAAATAGTTGGTGACAGTCCTCATCCGCTTGTGAGCAAGAATGATCCAAATTACGATCAAATTGCCGAAGACGGCCACTGCCAGCACCGTGACGTATGCCACGGACCAGAGCGCGATGCGCCACGCGGGCTGCGCGAACTGGTTGGCCAAGACTCTGCTGGTGGCCGTGGTGGTGGTGTTGGAGCCATCCCGTTCAGGGGCCATTCCCCCGAGGGTCCTCAGAGGGATCTCCTGCTCCGAAATGACTCTGATGGGAAGGAGAGAGTGGTCCTGATGCTTGGAGAGCAGCGCGGCAGAAATGGAGTGGGCGTACCCCACGCGTTGTGAGTTAAAAGGGGCTTAGGTGGGACCTGAGGGAAACGCATCATAAATTGCTCCCCTCCCTTAGCCCCCTCACACAGTCCTAAGAATAAATCCTCCAGTCATTATGTTTTCATTGTCCAAACACAGATCGTTTATGTCTCAGAGGTGACTCACTGATAGTTTCTCTTTTCAAAAGAAAAGCTGGCAAGCTTTCATTCCAGGGTTATAAAACGATTATTCCCTGTACTGAAGGCATCTGAGGTGTTAGGGGTTGCTCTGGATGTGATACTGTTAATCCTTTGGCAAAGCTCAGATATGTGGGGTTTTATGAATGCTGGTTATATAATCATAATCTCACTGTAGAGGGGGGCCTTTTGGCACATGGAGCACATGATGAAAATCCTTGGTTTATTCTGTCTTGGAATGTTTCTTTTAAAAGAGAAACTATTTTTTAAAAGAGGTTTTCGTGGCACTGGTGGCTTTTATTTAGTAGTTGCACAGGAGGGACGGCAAGGAGAACATTTTGAAGACGTGCAACAAATGATCAAACCAAGGGCTACTGTGTTGTGAACTGAAACCTATGCATGGTGCAACTGCTCTACTGAGCCATGTAGCGCTCTAATCTAATTTATACATAAAAACATCCACAATGTGATTTCTGCGATTCACATTTTGCCATGACAACAGATAAGGTGTGTTACTGTGCTGATAATCTGTTTGCTTGGATTAAAACTGCTGATTCATTAAAACTTCAATTTAATTATTTGACACAAAACTTATATTTACAAATTATTGAGTATTCTCATTAGAAAAATGTAGACTGAAAGGATATCATAAAGATCCATCTTTACACCAACAATGTAAACATGCGAACACTTTTAAGTAGTTGCTTATAATGAAAGTGCATAAAGAGAATCAGAAGGTCAGGCTGACATGAACAATTCATGCAATTCAGGTGGAGAGCTCTCCTCATCTTAGTGCGTCTAAAATCCTCGCTGGAGGTTTGTATAAACAGAAGATTAAGTTCAAGCGTCAGTCACATGAGTGAGGATTACCATGCACAATGTGAACTCTTGTGCCTTTTTCTCAACTTAGTGACATTTATTGTTGCTGTTGTATAATAAAAATAAGGAAAAATCCCAAATTAGTGCACAATTACTTCAAATGACATAAATTTACAACAGTAACACCCATGTATTCTGATAGGCAACTAGTTACTACAGGAGTCACTTAACTAGTCCATCTGTTATCATATAACAGATGGACTTACAATATGATATCAATAACTCCAACTGTTATGTGAAGGCCTCTGAGGTTTATTATTGAATATTAGTGAACATTGGAAGCAGAAACATCAGAAACAGATAGATTCATCTGAAAAGTGACGGTGCAAACAAACACAAAACCAAACTAGCACAGTGAAAGAATAAACTATGTCTGGAGATCACAAAGCACCACAAAAACACACACAGAACAAAGATACAAAAACTATAATAAAGAATATCATAATGCAGACAGAAAAAACTGAAAAGCATCAGAGAGATGACAGAATGAATGTGAACGCCTTTACTGTTGCGTCTTTGTCACGCAGCCTGCAGAGTCCCACGGCCCCGGGGACCACAAGGTGTTTTAATCACCTGCACAGTCTGCAGATGTTGGGGATTTTACATCAAACCTGCCCTTACCTCTCATGTTCTTTCGCTGGAAAGCATCTTAAAATTAACCAATTAATCAACACATCACAAGAGGTGATATGTGAAGTATTTTTAATCAAATTTTAATTTAATCGTATTTTAAGTAATTTTATCTTTTGTTGAGCACTTTATGATCCTATTTAGTGTCTGTCACACAGATTATTCTGTTGGTTTTCTGATGTTTCAAACGGCCAATTAGTGAAGTTTTTACCCACTGAGCTTGTTTTAATGAACCTCCATTGTCGGTCCATCTCCTGTCAGATCCGGGTTTCACAGTCTTTCCTTTTTCTAAAAGCTGAAATCACCTTTTATCAGCCACTTATTTACTGCTAGGAACATAAATCACACAAGCTGTGCCCACTGTGAAAAGACCACAAGAAGGTCAGAGAGTGTTTTCCTCCCAGCATGGTCTCATTACGCAGAGGCCACTTTGCTTAGACCACTCCCTGTCTCAAATGTCACTGTTCGAGCCGCATCCAAACATGCCCTGTCCTCCATATTAAAAAGGTCACTGTCTGCCAAGTAACAGATGATCGGATCATTAGCCTCACCTAAAATGATTCTCCTTGGCTTATATGTGAATAATTCAGGTATAATTTAATCAAAGGTGGATAACAGCGAGGCACAGGGTGGGCTGTTGTGCTCTGGGTTTGATTTGTGTGTGAAATTAACTCTTAAAGAGCAAGTCACATTCAATAAGTTAGGATTTTAATGAAAAGTTCATGCATTTCTTTAACTCAGCTCACAAGTAAAACACATTATGTAGACAAATTACACACAGACTGAAGTTTTAAAGCTTTTATTTCTGAATGATATATTGCATCAGACCAGTAAAAAAAATAAAACCTTTTTAGGTGGGACTAGTGAAAAATATGTTTCATATCTGCTTAAAGGTACTTTGAATCTGACAGACAAGCTTCACTGGAACCCTTACTCTAATTTACCGAATATGACTGTAACATAAAAAACAAAATGCTCACATTTGTTCACAAACGCTAGCAAAAAAGCAATATTTGATGAGGTTCTGAACATTTTTTATTATTTAGACGTGTCTGTCACAGGAAACCGCAGTAAAATACAAAGAGCTTTGTGTCTGAGATTTGAAACAATATAAAAAAAAGTTTAAGTGAGTATACTTGTAAGTCACTATTTATTATGCTTTAGTCATTAATGGTTGTGGCTGCAGCATTACAAAACGTGAAAAAGTTCAAGAGGTATAAATAGATATTAAAAGGAAGTATAAATTCTACCAAAAAAAATTAAGATCATAAAAAAAAAAAAAAACTTCTTCTGCTTTATCTCATTGTTTCACTTCATTTTTGTTGTTCACATTATTGGTTGGGAAAATGGCTTTTTGTTGTTTTTATTTGAATCAAAACAGATTCTGCTGAAGTAAATGAGCGAGGAAGAAAAACAAAGAGAGAGAAAGCAGCTTCCCATCAGGGGATGTCCCCAGCAGGATTACACATCTATAAAAAGAGTTGGACTTGTTTCTCCTGGGAGAAGGCTTAGTACAGAAGACAGAAGAGGTTGTAATGAACAGAGACATCTGAGAGTTGTGAGGTAAAGCACCTTGTTAAGGAGTTTTAAGACATTTAAAAAAAATAATAATTTAATTAATCTGAAGTAGCAAGAAGATGTAAAAATATGGAAATTCTGATTGTGGTCTTGAAGCATGTTAATGCTTAAGTGCATTTTAAATTATATATATTAGTTGGACTCCTGTGTAAATATTGTTCAATAGAGTTTGCTACCACAGAGTACAGAAAAATAACATAGGAACACAATTAACTTCTTGTCAGGTAATGCAATAAGTGATGGTGGTTGATGTAAGAGCAGTTTAGAAAATAAATCCCAAACTACTACAACTCTGCTGCTTTGCTTTTGTCGTTGCGGTGTCTCAAAGTTACACTGAGAGCGACTCCTGCTGGTCTGGCAGGAAAAATAAAAAGAGGGCGAGTTTCTGTTACATCACAAAATGTTCTGCCGTATGAAACTTGAGCTGTTTGAAAATAAAGAGGAGGGCCAAGGGAATGAGGAAGACACAACACAAGAAGTGGTGTTGCTAGCTTACAATTGGAGCACCATGCGAGCGTTTAGAGGCAGTCATGCAGGCGGTGTGGTTTGTTTTCAGCTCTGCTTGTGCCGCCGATTCAAAGTTCAAAGGTTGCTGTAGTTTAGTGAATAGCTGACAGGGCTGAAAACTCTCAGGTAAGCCATGCAGTCTTAATATTTATCCTGTTTATGTTTACTGTTGGCCATTTTGAGACAGGAAAAACAACACTTTGCTTCAGTGAAAGCCTTCATTAGATGACAGAAGCATTCTGCTATGCATATACATTTGTGCTCATTCAGAGGAGACGGTCCAGATGCCAACAGACCGTTGGCATCTGGACCAACGGTCGTCAGGTCCTGACGCCCTGACGACCTGGGCGTCAGGACCTGGGCGTCCTGACGACTACACAATTATCCTTTAAATACTTTAGCAAAAGGTGGGAAAGTGGAAACATGTTCAACAGCTGTCTAGAAAGGCAAGATTAACAGCTGAGATTTTTTTTAAGTATATAAGCACTTTTAAAGTTTAATAGTTGTATTAGTCACTTACACCCAACCCCCTTCTCGGAAGTCTTTCTGAACGCCTGCAGTTTTCATTGATGACTCTCAGACTGTGAGCAAAACTCTCAAACTTAAACCTAACAACTTAAAAATTCCCCTAAAAATGGGAGTTTACAAAACTTAAAAAAAAAAAAGGAAAAGGCAAAAGTAAAATGATAACGAGTTTTTGCTCAGTCAGATTGCAGAAAAGCAAGGCAGAGATGGTTGCTTCACGATACTTTGAAGTAACTGCTGGGAATGCTGACAGATAAATGTCCTCAGCTATGCATTGGGACTGAACTGCACTACAGTGCCTTGCAAGTGGATTCGTACCACTTCCAATTCCTGAACTTCCACAGTGTTCAATGTATCTCATTATACCAACACCAACATGGAAGGAAAGGATAAATGGCAGCGTCTATTAAAAGTTGCACTTGAAAATCAACTGTTGAACATACTGGGCCCCGTTTGTTAATGAATGACCTTTTCTGTTTGGAAACTTGCAGATCATGTTTGCTGAGTTTACTTAAAGGTTTTTGTGTCATTTATTTAGTCAAATCATTAACTCACCGTCATCCAGCTAAACTTTAGCTCTTCCCAGCCCCATTTCTGGAAGGACTCCATGCCTGCCAACACCTAACTAACATCACCATTATTGTATTGGGCCCAACAGATGGAGCGCACCTCTGTCCCACCAATACACAATGTCGCCATTTGCGGTGGAACCCACGGGAATGAGTTGACTGGGGTGTACATTGTGAGGGAAATGCAGAAACAGAAGATGGAGAAAGCGGGGTCTGTTTCTGTAACCACTGTCGAGACCAATCCAAGAGCCGTGGCTGCTGGCAGACGATACACAGAGATGGATCTGAACCGCTGCTTCACAGATGTCTTGCTGAGGTAAGCCAGCTGTCCACGTGAGTCCTGTGCGCTGCAAATTTGAGAAGTCTGTGTTGTGTCCACTGCTTAAATCGCTACGCTGCTCCAAGTTCCCCCATAACAGAGTCAACCCTGTATGAGGTGAGGCGAGCCCAGGAACTGAACGCTCAGCTGGGGCCCAAAGGAAGCGCAGAGGCTGTTGACCTGCTCATAGACCTGCACAACACCACTTCCAACATGGGCCTGTGCTTAATCTTCTACTCCATAGATTGGATCACTCTGCACATTTACAAGTACATAGAGGTATGAACTCAGACACACACACACACACACACACAGCGTCCTAATCGAAATGGTAAGAATACAACAGACCGCGTGTCTATTGTAACCCTAACCCTAAATGGTGGCCATAACTAATACATGAAGAAGAAAAAAAAATAGGCGATCCTGTCTGTAATCCACAAGATTTTATATTTTAAGGCTAGTTATTGACTCATTATATTATACTAAAATCATAGAAGATAGTTTTTAGAGCCACTGCAGGATGTATGTTAGGTTTTTAATCTATAAATATCAATTTTTCAGAATAACTTGAGCTCTGTGCCTGTGAGAGCGATACAGCTGGACATTCCCAGCTCCAAAGCTTATTCCCTGGAGTCAGTGGGCAAACATGGCTTTGGTAACTATGTCAATATTCATTATGTGAAAGATTATCTTCATTAAGCTGGATTTCTGAGACAAACATTGCTTTGTTGCAGCGATAGAAGTCGGCCCGCAACCCAACGGTGTGCTCAGAGCTGATATCTTCAACGTGGTGAAAGAAGCATTGGATCTCACATTACAGTGGCTTCAGAAATTCAGTTCTGGTAGGAAGCAATGCAGGTTGCTTTCTTTCTGTTTTTAGTTGAGCAAATAATCTCTGCATAACAAAAGTCCTAAATCCTGCTCTTATTTTTGATTGTGTTATATTAATTAGACACATTACTCAGTGATTTACTTTCCTCTGCCAACAGGGCACAGTTTTGAGGGCGGCACAGTGGAAGCATACACTTTTGTTAAAAGTGTTGACTACCCACGAGACTCGGCTGGTAAAGCCACTGCTGTCATCCACCAAAACCTACAGGTGAACTTTTGAGGCTTTTAAATCCAACAATTTACCTTTGAACTTAATGAAAAACTGAGGCTCTTTAGAAAACCAGTGAAGTGAAAACATGCATGTATAATTTTCTCTTTTTTTTTTCTTTTAGGATAACGACTTTAAGCTTCTGCGATCAGGGGATCCCATCTTCCAGACGTTTTCTGGGGATATTTTGAAGTACGAGGGAGAAGACCTCTACCCTTTCTTTGTGAATGAATGCGCCTACTACGAGAAGAAGATTGCTTTCCATTTAGCTCAGAGAAAAACGTACAGCTTTCCACCCATAAGCGTGAAAAACGACTGAGGGAAGACAAAGATAACACGAGTGCTTCAATCACCTTAAGAAAAAAAAACACAATGGAGCAAAAGATGGAAGTCAGGAATTTGAGTTTATCTGTAACACCTGATACAGTGCCTTGCAAAACTAAAAATATTTATAGCCTTTAAATCTTTTCTCATTTTATCTTGTGATAAATTTCAGGTTTTTTTTATTCTGGTCTTACATGATAGACTTGTACAAAGAAGAGCATAATTATAAAATGGAAAGAAAATAATGCATGGATATTAAAATTTCTACTTTAATTAAAAATCTAGCTAGTGTGACTTATATTCAGCGCCCCTGAATCTGTATTTTGTCAAGCCACCATTTGTCATGACAGGAGCAGGTATCCTGAGCTGCCTTTAGGGGTAAGCAATGTAACGTACATTTCATTATTTTTCCTAGTATTTATTGGAATAACAAAAAATGATTATTGGCCAATATTAATTATGGAATGACAGAAAAATCCCTGCTTGTAAAACAGAATCTGAACCTTTTTTTTTTCCATCACTCTTTCAATATTACATTATCATCAGTTGTGCCCAAACAAAATAAATGGAAGCATTACTTGTGTATTTCTGATGATCTTCTTAGAAGCATGTGAAAATTGTCTTGACACATAAAAGAAAAATATCTACATTAATGCACATTCCATGAATTAATTTACTTTAAGTCGTGGAAAGTGCATTAATGTATATATTAAGTCGTAAGTCCTACAATGTGCTTTATTGTAACGCATGGAGTTTTAGTAGTAGTATTCTGCTCTAAATGGTCAGAAAGGAAGCACATCTGCACAGAAATGTAAAGTTATCCAAATTTATTCAGATATTTTCCATTTGCAAAAAGTAAAGCACCATCTCTGCATTCAAATTTTAAGCTAATGAAAATCGACAAAATTCCAATAAAAGTAACCAATTGTCAAATTTATTTCACATAGCAACAATACAGTATTACGTTTCAGAAGATGAAAAAGTTTTCAAGAAGTCTCAATACGTATAACTCGACATACTGACAGGAAACGCTTCAGTTAAAGATGTCAGTTCAAAACAAAGTCACAATTTATTTTCTGACACCAGAGTGAAATGACAAATTCTTGCTTATTTGAAAATGTAACATAGTTAAAACACCTGTGATCAATGTGAATTATCAACAAAATGTTTCATACAGATATTTTGCGCATTTTAATTTAGTTTTTAGTTTTTTTTCTCAAATTATCTTGTAAAAAAACCCCAAAAGCATGAGGATTCTGTGCTAATGTGCTCAAAAGTGAATATAATCAGATTATCAGATAATTTCATGTCCTGGACTCTTTTTCAAATCTTACCTGACCAATTGAATAAAAGCCAGATCCTAACTCTGCCCCCTCATGGTAGACACAGGGCATGACTGGGGCGACAACTTGGCAACAATTACCCTGATTTATGTCCTTCACTCTGTAACAGAACAAATAAATCATCAGATGGAAAACGAGAAAAGATTCAGCTGGGGAACTGAAGCCTATTTTCTTATTTTTCCTATAGTGATTCCCTTCCCTTTAAAGTTGTAAAGAACTTTAAAGGGAATAACATAAATTGTCCTCACATGGTATAAAAATATTAAGTATTGCTTTCAGTTTTGAAATTGTGCTGTTTTCTAAACACTTTCTTTCTCCAAAAATACAAATGGACATGTTTTGAGTCAATGCTAGTCTTTTTTTTTTCTTTCCCTGATGAAGGCAAATTTATTTCTGAAAAAACAAACAAAACAAAAAAAAAAACAAAAAAAAAAACATGTTGGTTGAAGAAATCAGAATCTGGTCACTGTGCAAATCAGTGAAATAATGAGCCAAATAAAACAATTACTGGAGTTGTTCACTCTGCTACTTTGTATTGCAAAAGTATTATTACCCCCAAAACTTTCACATTTTGTCAGGTTACAATCACAAACTCCCAGTCAAGAGCTAAGATGTATTGAATTAAATACAAGGCCTTTCTGGGTGAAATCCCGTGAGAGGCTGCAAAAGATTTTAAATTGGAGCAGAGCTACAACTTCCAGCATGACAACCAGCCTAAACATATGGCCAGGAACAAAACTGAATGGAAATGGACTAGTCAAAGTTCAAAACTAAAGAAAAGACAAAAATGGCTCTTCCTAGATGTATCCAATCAGAGCTTGGCGTTTTCCAAAAAGAGAATTGGCAAAACTTTGTAGATTTTTAAGGCTGGAACAGAGATACCCCCAAAAGAATTGCAGCACCGACCAGAAAGCTGAGGTGCTTATGTAAAAATATTGTATCAATTTACTTTTAGCTTTCCATTTATGCACTGGTGTTTGTCCAAAAATAGTGAGTTCTGTGATTGTAAGGAGGCTGAATGTGCAAACTCAAGGGTGTAGATACTTTTGCAAGGGGTCTTACATCAAGGATGTGTCCTTTTCTGAGTTTATGGCCAGGCAAACTGTGAAGATAAACTGCAAAATTCGACAAACTCCAATAAAACCAACATTTAACAACTGAGAAAGCAACTGTTTAGACAGCTTTTAACATTTAAACGGCAGTAGTAGTAACTGAATTTCCTGAACGCATTTAATAGATTCAGCTTGTTACAAAAACAACACAATAAAATTGGTAATTACGCTGCATCAGTACACACAAGATTCATCAATATCAATGACAGCAGAAGGTGAGTGGTTCCACTTTTAGACTGTGGCATTTTATGACATTTAGTCATTTTACCACAGACCAAAATAAAAAAAAAATAAAAAACACCACAGATGATGGAAAGGTCAACCCAAATGACATGCAAAGCCTTGATATTTAAAAATGATGCAAAAACAAGACAAAAAAGTTAAATAAAGGTGCACCAGACTCTTTTTAGTAACAGAAACAACTACCTTGATTTGGACCATAAAAGTCCACATCTAAAAGTCAGATAGTGCAAGTTTACACAGTTGTATCCGAGTTAAGGACAATATGGTGAGCAGCTGGAAAAGCATTGGCAACAAAAAGAAGGCAAATGGCAAAATAAAAAATAAAAAACCCAGCAGAAACAAATATAGCCACAAAAACCTAGAAGCTAAAAATATGCAACATCAAGATGATGTACAACTCAGTAATGGGGTTAAAAAAAACAAAGGCAAAGGTGATATAAAGCCACACGAAATGTTTCAATGTGTTTATGAGTACGTATGGATGGGCTGCAGCTGACGCTTAAACCTGTGATACCCTGAACTATTTCTGCATTGCAAGACTGCTACAGTGGAAGTGAGAAGCTACGACCTGAACATTTTAATGAACTACAACCACAAATTGTTGGAAGAAAGGTTGTAGACCTACTTGGTTATCGTAAAATATACTATCCCTGTCTCTTTATGCAACCCTATATGCGGTTATGCGGGTGTAGTGTTTGCGGTGACTTCTGGCCGCCCACAGGAACAGAGCGGCGGCCATCATCTGCAGGGGGAAGGAGATGAGGGCCAGGTAGAGAGACCACCCCATTGACCCGACGACATCTCCCGGTTTTCTGTATTCGCCGTTGAGCTGATCCACGCTGATCCGAAAACAGCAGACGGTTCCCAAAGAGCAGAGGCCTGATAACAAGACGAGACAACAGCCGAGCAGAAGGATGAGAAATAAAGATGCTGTTGATTACCATCATTATCTTCAGCTTGTCACAGGGCTTAAAGTAAAAACAACATCCTGAAGCTGAAACTTTGCTTTGTGGTAGTGATAAGAATGAAACCATAACACACTGTTGTACGCCTACCAGAAATGGCCTTTGAAAAGTGTAAAGAACTGCTTAATAACAGCACAACAAAAAAAGAAAACTTCAAGTATCGATGCCCTCAATGAGGCTCCAAAGTGTTTGGACTCAAAGGCAAAAAAAGGAAGCATCTGTGCAGCATCATAGTAAAAAAAAAAATCAAAAAGACTCACCACCACATTCAACAGACAATTTACAAGAAATTTAAAAAAATCAACATTAAAATCTAAAGAAAGTAGTTACACAGAGCTGGTTTGAGAATTTTCTGGTTTTCCTGCTTCTTTAAATGTTCTGGTTTATAAACAAAGTCCTGTAAGCAATACAAATAATTTATTTTCACATTTTGGATGGATTTGAGAAAACCACAACGGCTGCTATACTCGAGCCTGCAGCAGGGAAAGTCAGTCTGGTTGATCCAGCAGCTTTGGTCAGTGCAGAGCAGGCGTCTGCAACCTTTACAACCAAAGAAGCAGTTTCTGCTCTCAGGTCAGCCAAATAAAACTCACTTAGAATCGCAACTGTGTTTTTTTTTTATAAATAAATAAATAAATAAATAAAAAACAATAAATAAATAAATAAAAAAAATAAAAAATAAAAAAATACAGTATATATAGATAAAAGCCTACTCAAATAAATTTGGTGTCATTTCAAAGAAACAATTTTCTTCAATTCTTATAATTTAAAATATAGAGAAATATAACATTTTGCAGAGAGGACAGATAATTTTTCTGTAGAATGAAAAATGTAAAAAACAAAAAAAAACAAACAGATTCAATTCTAATGAAAAAAAAAGTAGAACTGAAAACATAGTGGCACTTTCAGTGTAATTCTTTGTGGACATTCAACACCAATATTGCAAGAAAAAAAAAACGGACAAAACCTGCATTTATTATATCTTAGATTAAATGCTATAGAAGATTGGAAAGAGTTACAAAATTATCCATCTCAACTCAACATTAAGATACAAATACAGCATTTTAACAAAAGGGTACACCTGAGGATCAACAGGATAGGGACGCATTTCTCTCACCTGCGATAAAATGGAACAATCCCACAACCAGGGTTGGCGTGAAGCTGCGGCACAGGCAGGCACAGACCCCAACCAGACCACTGAGAAACACCAGAGACAAAGACACCAGGGGCAGCAGAAACTGGCACCTCCACAGATCTGAACAAAAAGACAAAGATTCACCATTCAGAGGTTTGTCAAATTAAACCAACCACTGAAAACAGTTTGGAGGACAAATCAACTACTGCAACAAAAATCAAAAAAAAAAATTTGTTTTTTTTTATCTTTGAGGCAGGGTTGGGTATAAAATTAAAACTTCAACACACTGAGTCACTCGAGAGAGGAAGAAAGGTGAACAAAAATATTTAGATTAAAAGAATATGTGACGTTTTGAAATTTGCCTCCGTTTGGGATTTGCACTCACATGTTCTGAGCAGATCCTCCTCGCTCTCGTTCTGTTTGACCTTTGTACTGAACTGCTGAGGAAGGGTGAAGCTCATACAGAGGGTCTCCGTCTTAGGATCTAAAGTGAAGGGAAGAGGGCAAAGATCTACCCGAGCATCCGAGATCAACACATAAAGCAGGTTGGAACACAGGGCTGGAGAGCAGGATGAGACAGAAAGCCTGACTTGCACAGGCATTTCTTACAGATCAATAATACACAAATTCTCCAAACTTTTAACAGATGAAAGCAAACCCGAGGTATCCATTTCCAAAAACTGAGATGCAGTTCTGTCCTTCAACCTAAGCTCTCACTGAGGAAGGAGTCCGGAGATTATTTATTGCTTACTTTTTACCTGTCCATGGAATGGGATCCAGAATTTTTCTCACTTAGTCTTGTCGGTGCAGAGTCTCGTGGCAGCCCCTCCTTTTTTGCCTGTATGTCTACCCTACTGTGTAAAAGAAGCCCACCTACTTTTCATAACCCTCCATTGTTCGAAGTGGAGCCATGTGCTCCAACTTCAGCTGAAATTAGTACATTTTTAATCAAGCTCAAAGGATTATTTAAAGATAAAAAGCACACAAGATAACCTGCAAGTTGAGAATGAGCCATAGAATTAGGAAAATTGTTTTAAATTGCAAAGATGGAGAGTTTTGTGATTGCTCTGAGAGTCAGATTAAATATACAAACTGCAAAATGTGGCATATTGTAAACTACCTGTACATCCACTTTGATGAGTGCAATTTCTCTGCTGTGTTGTGTTGGCACTTTCATTGCCTGTCTGAAGATCACCTGTTGATTAAGACACTAATTAAAATCTTGATAATCTTCTCATGTTTGTTTAAAGATTCATTATTTTGGCTTCTTTATTTCATCCAATGTAAAAGGCACATCCCACTATTACCAATATAAGATCAAACTTTCAGACCACCACCGAACCTTAACATTCCTCATTGAAAGCAAAGCTAAATGCACGAGATAAACAGCCACCTCAAGTTCACATTCTGAACAATCACATTCATTTTCCATTCATTTATTAGAAAATATAAAGCGATTGACAGTATGGGTATTTGATCAAATTTGCAAGGTCTTCACAAACAGCTGCTCTAACTCACTACACCACAAAGGATTCAGATCACACTCCTGTGAAGCTTTGATGTGGATCTGCAATGACTGGTCTAACTATCTGAAACACACCTTCACTGTGAAATAAACCTATAAAATTGTATGCTCTTATCAAATAATTTAACAAATTCTTTTGGTCTAATAAATAGTAACAATAGAATGTCTAGATCTAATATCTAATATGGATGGAAAAGGATATTTTTTTTCACAACAGTCTAGATTACTGGAAACTGTATTTCCTTCAGGTTTTTATAGAACAGTCCAGGGTTTTCTACACTAAAGGAAGCGAAAACTCCAGAGCAAGATGCTGCCACTACGATCTCCCATAGAGAGCATGGAGTGAATTGTATGTGTGGTTTCATCGGATCATGGTACAAAGTTACATTTTGTTACCTATTATGTTTTCAATCTGTTTGTTGTTCAATTTAACTATACATGTTATCTTCCACAGTAAATTAAATAAAAAGACTTATCAATGTCAATTTTTGTTAATATCTAGAAGCAGGCATGTGTTAATGTTTTTAGATCGATTCTAGCTCGGCCATCTTCCAAAGCAGGTAAGAAAGCATCTTGTTGGAACACTGCTTCTTTTCTTTTTTTTTTTTTTTAAAAAGCTGCATTTCTTTTAATTTTCTAATTATTTGTGTAAAAGGTTAAAGTGAAAAGCAGTTCAGAGGTGTTAGTAGCCATATTATTCCTGGTCGTTCACACGCATAGCGACTGGAGAACGACTGGATTCCAATGGAGGAATAAATGGTCAGGAGGAGGAAGTAAACATTAGAAACTAAATTAAAAAATATATCACTTTCTAACTAACCAAAAATAGACTTTGCAGTTTAGCATTTATGTGACTTGTTTTAGTGCAGGTTAGATACAATACCTTGCTGACAGCAATACCAGTGGCTGCAGAGAGGAACCTGGATGCACCTCCACCACAGACCCAAGGTGCCGTTCCACTTGAACAGGTGGCTGCTGTACGTCTTCTCCTCAAAGTCTCCAGTGAGGAACTCATTTTTGATCGCAGTGGTGTTGACACACCGTTTGATAGGTGGGGTGTTGTACTGGAACCAGTCCTGAGTCCCCACCGCCACAGACAGGTAGACAGTGGCCAGCAGACTGAGGACTGAGCCGATGACCAAAGCCGTGGCGTAGCGATTGTCCACCATGGTCTCACAGACAGCTCGGACTGCCTGCAAGCAGAGGGGAAGAGAGATGCCGTTTCTGACAAAGAATGGACTGTCTAGATAAATATTTTGTTGCTCAGCAACTTCAGCCACAGCAGCACGACTCTGAAGTTAAGGATCAGTTTTACTCTTTAAATTAGACACCTGACTGCATTTTGAATGTGGAATACCACCTCCGATCCGCGCGACTTCCAAATCCAAAACACTGTGTTGTTAAACTTCAGCTAGATTATTTCCTTAGCATTACGCAATGTCCCTATCACACTGTATCAGGTTATTATCTAAGCCACTGACAATATACAAGCGAATTAGCGTCAATCAAACTGGCCAAAAGATTACCCAATATCTTTTGGCCAGATATCCAACAATGCCATAGTGCTGTTGGATTACAGTACTGTGTCAAATATAAGCTGTCCTTTGCGGTATTGAACACAGATACTTCAATTTGATATATGGCTGCCAAATAAATAAAACAAAAGAGGGGTAGGGGTGAGGGGCTTCAGTCTCTTTACATAGATACATATAATATATTTCGTTGAATCTGTTCAAGATTCAATAGTCTAGCTGTAATTTTAAAGCTGGACTTCATGAAATGAGATGGAGAGAAACGTCATTTATTACAAGTTGTACTTTAATGAATCTGTCATCAGTGCAGTTTAAATTAGTCTGGGTGGTTTAGCGTTCCAGTAAAACTTCTGTTTGTAGATAGGGAAAAAAATATATTTTATTTTCTCTATTAGAATAAGTTAATCAATTATAGTGTCATCAAGTGCTAAAGCAATTCACTACTAGTATGACCAGTCAACGAACTGATATTTTCGCATTAAAATATTGAATCTTTAAAGTCAGTTTATTCAAGAACTAAAAGCTAACTTCAGCGTCCTGACAGCTGTATGTTGTTAGCACCTTAAGCTGGGTGTGTTTCAGTCGGTGTCCGAACCTCGGAGACTTTATTCGGTCATGTTTAAGTATCACCCGAACGCTGGGATGGGGGATACTGAAAAACAAAGACAAAAAAACAGCTAACAGTTCTATACCAGCAACTGCGGAGACAAGAACTTTGACATTCAATAGCTAATTTAATGGACTTGTTTCAGATAGCAGCTACACAGACATAGAGAATAGAAACATGGCGACCTAGCTAGGTTTCTAGGTCGCCACTGTCACACAAAGAAGCCACCGTCATTATAATTCAACAAAAAAAAAAATTAGCATTATTATCAAATTCATAGGTAACAAAAACATGATACCAACAACCGCTTCTTCTCAGTTTCCTGATGCTGCTCCGGTGTTACGTTGGTCTTTTTTTTTTTTTTTTTTTTTTTTTGTTGCATTTGTTACGAACAGTGAAAAAGTATTGGATATCTAGGAAACGTACTGTAAAAGAGGACATTAAACAAAGAGTGTATTCAGTAAAAATCATTTAATAATTTTATAGCCCTTTTGTTTGAATTTAAGATTGTATCTAGATACAATTTCAAATCTATTACAAGGTGTTCAAAAACTTTTATGAATACAAAACTTTTGAAAGAAACAAAATCTTATTTGTAAGAAATATGGCAGAATCTTTGACTTTAAAATCTACTTTCCCAAAATACAGTGTGAAATCAGGTGCATTGTTAATGAAGATCAGCAAAATGCTTTTTGAAAAGTTTTGTGAACGTCCCAAAAAAAAAAAAAAATCAACAGTCCCTGTATAAAGTTTACAGGAAGAACAAGAGATAACTATAGCTTTATATTTATGAAGGAAGTGTCTGTTTGGTTAAAATTAATGACTTCATTTTGAAGAAACCTCTTTGACTTTGAGTGAAAGAGCACTTTTTTCAGTTAAGATTCTGCACAAAGATATTCCAATTTGTCTGCAGGATAAAGTGGATGAAACCAGATTTTCATGAAAATATTGATTGAATTTTAGAATTGATGGCTTTTTAGTTGAGTTGGATTGTCTAGGTTCGGGTCAGGAGGATTTTAGGTCAATATCTTTAAACAACATGAGCAACCCCAGGGCAGAATGAATTGCAATGCTTCTCTTAAAGTAATAAAAACCCTGTACTAAGAAAATCTGCATAGCTGTAGAAGTTATTTGTTCTAGTTGATGAAATTGAATAATGCCAACTATGTCTGAAGAAATAATAGCTTGTTTTTGTGCAGAATTTTAGAGTTATTCCAAATACAACACATGTGGAAAACAGGTTATGATTAGAGACCATACTAAAATTAACCTATTGGTGGAAGATGGAAAGTTCTGGGTATTTTTAGAATACAAATCCCCCACGATGGACTACAGGCACCGAGAAAACTCTAAATCTAAGAGGTGGAGAAAAAGAAAATGTGGCATGTGGAACACATTGAAGTGAGAATCCCAAATAAAGAATGAGTGTAATGCAGGAACCAAAACTAACCTAGCCTGTCTTTAAATTTGATGCCATACATTTGCCTGCCCTAAAATGTGAATATGCATAAAAGCTAAGTTGCATTAAAATAAAGATGGATTTCAAGTTTTTATTTTGTTTTTATGATATAGGCACATCTTGTACAAATATTACAACTACAAGATGACTAGATGACTAATTTAAAGCTATGGAGCAACTTGTTTTACTCAAAGGACTACGCATCTGAACAGACACATCCCTGATGTGGTTTTCATCTGAAAAATTAAATGTTCCCTGAATGATGAAATGCCACAGCTAACATTGCTTATAATCCCTTTGAGAGTAGACAAGAAGAGATTTTGGATACCTGCTACAATCAAGTGGTGCAAACATAGTTAGAAAAATAGTATCAGAAAACAAAATGGCATTTACACAACATAGATTGTTCAAAAAAAAAAATTCAAATGCTCTTCCATTTCACAAATCAAACATTGATTCCAGGCTCATATGTCGAGTCCTGCAGTGCAAACTGATTCCTTTAGTGCAATAGAGAGTTCCCTTATTGTCACAGGAAATCCTCTTTAGTAAACAGTCTCCTGTGCAGTTTGGGCTGAGAGAGGACTGTTGCATTGAGGATCGGGGTGTTTGTAAACTCAATTGTGCATGGCTGGTAGCTGCATGGATCTGTTTCCAGCTCCAGGACGGTCACATTGTTGGGTGCTGCTGTGCTCAGGATGCTGGCAGGCACAAAAAGTGTCACCTGAGGGCCACGAGCGGGCCAGTAACGCCCCAAATTAAAACCGTTAATCCAGATCTGCCCCTAAGGAAACAAATAAATATTTAATTTGCACTGCATTTTAGTCAAAGGTGCCTAACAGATATTACATTGGGAATGTAAAAGTTTTACTGGCGATATAAACAACGCAATAATAAAACATTTAATATCTGAAACTATTTGTAGAAGGGTAGTGACAGCTCATGGTCTTATTGCTTAAATAATAATAATAAAAAAAAGATCTACTTTCACAATTTAATTAAACTCACATGTTGAATATCTATACATGAGTAGTTGACAAAGCTTAAAAGCTAAAAGCTTATTTTAGGGTCTCTCACCTTCTTCCAGCCTGGCAGCTTGACATAAGTGTCTTGAGGGAGGTCAGGAATACCGTCAGGAATGATGAAGCTTCCATTGTAGAAAGCGGGAAGCGAAAGAGTCGCAGGCTGACCTGGGTCTCTTTGTGTGGGAGATTGTTCTCCGAGGAGGCCCTGTCTGACCGCCTCGTCGATGCTGAGACTGTACATGGTCCAGCCGGTAAGGGTGGTTTGTCCCAGATTAAGATTGGAGACCAGGCCCTTTATTGAGAAAACAACAAATGATAAAAAAAAAATGTAACATTTCTAAATCATTCCAAATGTTTCAGTGTGGATGCCCCATTATGATCCCAGGTTGGTGCAGTGTCTGTGACTTTATGTCAGCAACAACTTAATGTCTGACAGCACATTAGACCTTGAGGCCTCAGTAACATATTTCTAAAGCCAAAAACAAACAACAAACAATAAAAAAAAACAAAAAAAAACAAAAACAAAACAAAACAAAAAACCTTGAAGTCATTGATGTCTTTTCCATAGTTGATTCGGCCCATGTTTTCCACCAGGATGTCCACCTGACTTCCAGCATTTCCCGTCACATTCACACTCAAGACCTTGTTCCTTTCCAGAACCCCTACTGCCACCTTAAAAAAAAAAAAAAGTATGTTTATATTAGTACAATTATCACAAATCCTGAGGGAAAAAAATTACATTTTGAAATTGAAAATTGTATTTACTGTTTCTGTACTGAAGTGTTGTTGACTGGAGGAAGACTGAATGATTCAGTCTACTGTTTGTTAATTTTGATTCCTCATACTTTGTCGTTTCATGTACTCAGAGGCAAAATGCACTGGAAAAGCTGGTCTCTAATGTAAAAGGCCAACTAATGTACTGCTGTCTCCTTCTGTATTTTTGTTAATTAAAAAAAATTGTGCTCTTCATTGAAGTCATTCTGAAGTTCTTTCATAATCATTAGCTACAATTCACAGCTTTTGCATAGAGGATCTGATGATGAATAATGCGACTCACCCCATCCACTGACACATACGCTCTGTCATGGACCCCATTCAGAGGCGATGACAGAGGGGTGGGTTGGCTACAATTAAAAGGCAGAGTTGTTCTGTACAGAACAAAGCCAAAGCTCTGGAGAGGTAAAAAAAAAAAAAGACACAGAAAGTGAAAAAAACAAAAATGGAACTACTGTGGTGAGAAAAGACTGGAGGATACCTGATTTAAGTCAGTGAATGTCTGAGGATAGGTGCTTTTAACTGGACCTGAGAACGACAGCGTTTCTACGGCACTCAACACCGTCTGGAGCTGCAGGAGACAAAACAAGCAAGTCGATGCTAGTTTGGTGCAAAGCCAGAAAAGATGGTCACAAACTAGAAGCCTGTAAGTGATAACATCAAACACAGCCATCTGAATGCTTACCTTCTGCATCGTAACCGAACCGTACGCATACTTTGGCGTTGTTGGTGGAATCGGTCCCTCCGGTACCTTACTGTACTATTTTAGGAAGACAAAGATGTTCTCAATGACACAAAAGGAAAAAAAAAAATATCTAAAACAATGCTTATTTATTCAGGTTCATACCATTCTGATAACGTCTCTGATGGCAAAGTATTTCTCTGTGAGATCTCCTGCCTCTGACAGAGGGGCGTCATAGTCGTAGCTCGTGGGCTGTGCAGCATACGGGGAGTTTGCGCCTGAGAGCATTAAAACACACCATTAGTGTCTCAGGAAAGATGCAGGAAAGCTGTATTATGCTAACATCACACTCACCATTCCAGTAGCCAAAGTTTGACCCGCCTATGAACATGTACCTTCAGGGAAGGAATAAAAAAAATATATGTTTGTACTTAAAATATTGACTTTAGATTATTATTATTATTTTTTTTTAGAATGATTTACAAAGCTGTAACATTATGATCACATTTTAATGATGTAATGATAAACTTTCTTCACAGAAGGTCTGTCTAACCACGACTGACTCCAATGACTTCAATAAATCACGTGACATACGTACATGCATGCATACGTACATGTGTGGAAGTTTATGTTCAAATTGGACCAATTTTTGGTCATTATGTGTTCTGTTTCGATTGTAATTTGGTACATCTGAAAGTGTTGTTGACCAAATCTGTTTGTTGCTTGCTACAGTTGTGCTAGCCAGAAAACTGCTGATTTTGATCCATTTAGTTCAGGTTTAAGTCTTCTATCAAAGTGTGAAACTTTTCCACTTTTTCCATGTATGGCTACATCTTTGGCAACCGACGAGCTTTATCAGGAAAATACGTGAAATTGCCATACTATTGCTGGTCAGTTAGAGTTCATTCAAATAATCAAAATTTTTTACTAATGTACAGAAAGGGAATGCATGAAACCTGACATATAACAGTCAATCAAATGTGTACTAAAAGTCCTTTGTGAAAGAAATACTGCACACGCTGACATTGCGATATGTGCATCATAATATATGGCGCTGCTTTGAGAAGAATTATCCCTCCTTTCAACAATTCTTTTGATTGTTTTTAAATGTTAAATATTTGAACAATCATTGATTGCTTCTTCTATACAATCTCATATCTTAAGGCTTCAATGCCTATCAGTAGCCAAATTTGACAAGTGGAAAAGTTACACGACTTCTGCCAGCAGGTGGCACAAGCAACATCAGAGTCACAGACTGCTTCTCTAAACTAATCACTGGTAACTTTTGCTCACTTACAGGTTAACATTTGCTTCTACAGCCAGCATGTGGCTGAGGGACTTGGCCACAACAGCGGACGACACAACAGAGTGACGGGATCCCCAGTGGTCCAGCCATCCAGTGTAAAACTCAGAGTTCACCTGTGAAACAAAGGAACAGGAGTATTTTCACTTTGCCATGCGGGTAACCATAGCAACATGCGCAGGGTAAGGCGAGTTCTTACCAAAGGCCCATAAGGTTCAGCATGTCGCTGTGCCGCAAAGGCAGCAGTTATATTTGCACCTAGCAGAGAGACGAGGCATAGAATTGCAAAGTGTCTTTGTGCAACTTCCTCATTACTTCTGACTAAGCTAAAACGTGACAATGAGACGGCATAGACACACAAATAAGAAAACAAACCTAAATGAAGGGATCTCAGAGGGTACACAATAACACAAACAAAGTGAGTCATTTCACAGAAAAGGAAAATTCACTGTAACATGCAGAGTCGCTGAGCTTACTGGGACCAAAGTCTACGGTGGCATAGAGGCCTTGTATTGAGCCACACTTCAGGTAATTCACCCCGGCACCATCTGTGGTGAACAGCACCACCTCATCTCCCAGTTGAGCTCTGAACAGTTTGGTTAGGTGACGCATGTAGTTGTAGTCACAGGTAAAGTAGCTGCCATATTCATTCTCCACCTGTTGATAAAGGTTGTGTGTCAATATTTTTCTTATCTTATGAGACTAAATCTTGTTTTTTTTTTTAACTCCTCACATGGATTGGCAACCTGGTCAATTCAAACAAAAAGTAAAAACATCCATCATCCCCTCCTGCACGCTCGTCAGCTCATCCATACAATCTATACGATGGCCTTTGATGAAGGTTAATTATGCGTCTGTTGAACCATTTCTGTTTTTTCTTGATTTTTAATCATGTAATTATTGTTTAAGACCCAATGATTATCCATTTTAAATTCATAAGTTCAAAATCACATGAAGTCAGTAAGGTTCTCATGTTCTTTAATTCATTAATAAGCCCACAGCCACACAGATCCTCCACCGTACTTGACAGTGAGACTCATGCTTTCCCACACATTGAGCCTCTGTTTCCTGCCTAACCCACCTGGACTGCTTTGTTTTGTTGTTTTTTGTTGTTGTTGTTGTTCATAAAAGCTCAAACTAAAGATCAATACATACTTTATAAGGACAAGGAAGTCTGTTTTCTCCCAGAGCTACAGTTACAAAAGCATGTCATTCTGGTATTGCAGCTGTGGTTTGGCAGCTCTTGCATCAACTTATCACTTTCAATAAGCAGTGGCCAAACGATCCATGAGAAACTTCAAGAGGTATGCATGTTAAAAATTCTCCATTGATATTTATTTACCATTTAATACTTCACCAGCGCGGACTAGTAACTTTGCAGTGGGCTGTAAAATGAAAACCAGTCAGGTACTAATATGAAAAACAAACAGAGACATCCACACTCACCTGTACAGTGATGATGGGACCACCGTTCTGGTAGAGGTAAGGCTTCATCGTGGGTAACAGCTTCCCCATCCATTTGTCCACGGCTGCAATGTAATCTGGAATGGACACAAATTACAGCATTGTGCTTTTATGCAGTGGGACACCGCATACATTTCTGACTAGATGAGTGTTTGCTGCTCACCAGGGTCAGACGATCGCAGCACAATGTTTTTCTTATTGAGAAGCCATGCGGGCAGACCTCCCTAATCAGCAGAATAACATTTAATAATTAGAAACACAACAGGCGCTGAGACTGCCAAGCTTTAGATTTCACACATTGTACACAGTTCTTTATAGGTACACTGCCTTGCAAAAACATCCATTTTGCTAAGACTTTTTTTTTTTTTTTTTCCCTGTATTTGATTACAATACAACATAGAAGCCAGACAATGACTGTAGTGGGAAGTAAACCAATAGAAAATAATTAAATTTAAAGAATCTTAACCATAAAATCCCAGCAAACACATTGATCCAGTTTTCCAGAGTTTTTGTTCAAATGGTGACATTCAGATAAAACATGAGGCTGCAGTCCGCTCTGAGGTCTGCTCCTCAAACAAGTCCTTCATATGTACATTGTCACAGCAGACACACTGTCTGTGGAGCAAATGCTATTTTCTCTCAGTGTTGGAGAAGGCTTTGTGTCAGAGGACATACTGCAAAAAGGGCAATGCAAGAGAGACTATATACTTTAGTGTTTATGTTATCTGGCTAATATAGAGTGCAACATTGACAATGTCATTTTAGTACATGACTCACTAGATCACAGCACTTACTTGAACTCAAAGGAAGCCTTTGAAAAAATGAGACTAAATGTCCCTTTTCAACTCAGTTTTTGAAAGCAAACGCATTTAAAGTCACGTTTCCCTCACCATGTCCCACTCTCCACATATGTACGGCCCTGGACGAAGGATCACCAACAGACCGATGTCCTGAGCCAACTTAAGAAAATATTCCACATCTCTGTCTCCGCTGAAATTGTACTGGCCAGGAGTCTCTTCATGGTAGTTCCAGGGAATGTAGCTGCGAGCGTAAGAAAGTATTTATGTTCAACAATTAACTCATAAAGTGTGTTTTATCCTAAATAAATGTAAAATTACCCAAAATCAGAATGAGATTCAATGAAAAAAAGAAACCGGCACATTGTTTTCATAAAACAAAAATATGAATCTAAAATATGCTGTTGAAGTGAAGATTGTTTCTTAAATACACACAGAGAATAAATTACTCCAAATGATTACTAGTAAATATTAACTAAAAATTGTCTTAGATCTTATATGTCGAGGGGTTACTCAGTTCACCAGATTTATATATTAAATTATGTCTCACAACCAATAAATCAATAAATAACACATTAAATAAAAAGACCCATCTTTTTTAAATAATTCTGTCACTTTTGGTCTGAGGAACTTTTATTTTTACTTTTTTATAAGTGCGATACAGTCATCATGCTTCCAGGTCCGGTGAATAATGTGTTCAAACAGAAATCTCCAACCCTGGCCTTCAAGGTCCAATACCCAGCATGCTTTGGATGTGTCTGTGCTCCAGGACTCCTAACTGTAATGACTGCTTCTTTATCTCCTCAGGATGCCATTAAAAGTAGAAAAACTGGTTAACCCCCATTCATTTGATTCATGTGTGTGGCAGCAGAGAAAAATCTAAAACGCTATTATATATGATCCTGCTTTTATTGACGAAAGTATTTGTTATTCATGATCAAACGTCATTATTTTAATTTAGAAGACAAACTAAAAGCAACTTTTCATCTGTTAAAAGCAAGTAGTAGTTATGAATAAGACAGTACTTCATAAAACAATGCAACAATAATAACTCATCTGTGCAGTGTCTGCAACTTTCTTAGGAGACCACTGATGCATCACATAATTCCTGATTTTAAACGTGATTCGACAGAGCACCGTATTTGTGTGTGTGGAGGAATCATACGTCTGGATGGCGTTCAGTCCTGCCATGTACATCTTCAGCAGCCGGTCTTTCCAGTAGGCCCTGGGTATCCTGCTGTAGTGGATGCTTCCTGATATGTAACGAAATTGTTCTCCATCCTTACGGAAACAGTTGTTTTCGTAGTCCACGCTGAATGATGGAGACGTCCCGATCTGCAGGTCAAAACACCATTGTCTGTCACTGTACACTTACACATGCGCAGTACTTCCCATAGAGTTTCAAGTGTATAGCCCAGAGATGACACCTCAGGTCACTGTAGGGATGTAGAAGCCAAACACCTGAAGACACTTAAAATGTTTTAGTAAAGAATGCTGCAGATTCATCAACATGTTCAAAAATATAATCATAAAAAAATCTGAATTAAAGCTTTAGTCAGTCTAGACCCCTATAAATTGCAACACATTATTTACATCCATCATTTTTAGCTTAAAATATCTGTAAAATATATGTAATTATTATATGTTAAGATGTCAATAAACCATGAAATCTGCTCATTTCAGTTTAAACTGTTATACAAACTCAAAAGAAAGTTTAAAGACTTTAGCTAGGTGCTCAGAAATACTCACAGAGTGTCCAAACATCATCACCAGCAGCAGCAGAAAGACGCTGTTAAATCGGAGCACCGACATGATGAGTCTCTCTCACAGCTAGTGCTGGGATGTTGCTATATTAAAACTTCTTAACAGGAGCCGCAAACACCGACAAAATCAGATATCTAGCCAAGGATTTCCCACTGAATGTACTGAGGTGTTTTTCAATGAACAGCATCACAAGTTGCGGAAGTAAAAATCATGTGACCGCCTGGTCCCATGAAAGATCTGGGATGCAGTCTGCCCAGTAGATGGCACTGCAGAGTGTTTTAGTACGGTGTTCATTTTAGGACATCCTCAGGACTCAAGAAAAAAAAAACCGCACACATTAGAACAGTGTATAAAGTTTCAGATGTGAGGCCATAGACAAAAAGTCACCAGCCCGCTGACTAAAAGGCATTAAAATGAAAAGTCTTTTCAAAAACGGCCTTAGACGAAAAGGTCTTATTTTTGTAAATATAAAGTTCTATAGGCTACGAATGTAATTTGCCGTTCCTCCCTCACACCAACAGATGGCGACAACGCACAGCTGGATCTACGTCAGAACCGGAAATAACGCATCATACACAAGGCTGGGAGCAGGCACACGTGGGTCTTGGAGTTAGTTAAAGTTATGTACTTTTGCCTGTTTTATTAAGAAGTATGCCGAAGAGAACGAGGGCCCGGTCGGAGGAAAATAGCTCAGTGGAGGAGCTGGTTGAGGATCCGCCAGCGGAGGGCAGGCGGACCCGCAGCGGCCGCACGGTGCGCCCTCCTGCCGCATTGCAGGACAGCACAACCCCGGTGAGGACTCCCAGCAGAAGGACCAGGAGGTCCGTCCTAAAGGAGCTGCCACCGCCGGCGGAAGAAGAAAACCCCGAAGATACGGAGCAGAAACCAGACAGTCCGACCGTGGAAGAATCCAGTGCGTCTACGGAATCAGAACCCACAAAAATTACAGAACCCGCCGGACCAGCAGAACCCACAGTGCCCTCAGACCCACCGGCCCAGGCAGCAGTCATGGAAACGGATAAAGCCGATGATGGAGGAGAACATCAGCTGTCCAAGTCTGCACCAGCAGAAACGGCTCCTGTAGGTTCAGGTAGCATCCCGAAGAAGAAAGCTCACCTGGCTCCCAGTGCCAAACCGATCCCGGCGGTTCCGCTGGGAAAACCAAAGTCAGGAAGAGTGTGGAAGGACCGGAACAAGCAGAGGTGGGATATGTCTTCAGCTTGCTGAGTTGAAGCTGAAATTGTATTATTTCTGTTCGGAAAAGTTCTTTCTTAACCTGTCTGCATGAATATACTGATAAAATAAGAAATCCAGTGGATTTTATGATGGAAACTGTTAATTTATTCTCAAATAAACAATGCAGCCTGCTTTGTCATAACACCTAAAAACAATCTGGATTGTTTTTTTTTTTTTCAATGTATGCAGCAATTATTCTTTAAAAAATATTCACTAGTTATGCAAACATATTGTTAGTAAACACTCACCTGTATGTTACCGTGATGTTTGCATCCAGGTTCTCTTCGTTGGTCAGAGACAAACCTCTGTGCTCCTCCTGGGAGAAGAAGATGCAGGCCAAGCGTGAAAAAGACCTTGTCAAACAGTTCACTGTGAGGCTGAAGGAGGAGAAAGCCCAGAAGAAGGAGGTGATGTGATGCAGAGGTTCTGGAGAAGTCATGCTCTTGCAGTTCTATGTCTAACAGACTGTGCTTCATTTTCTTTTATAGGAAAAGAGGAAAAGACGAGAGGAAAACCTGAAACGGCGCGCAGAGAACGAACGCAAAGCTGAGATTGTACAAGTGGTATGTATACAACTCTCCTCACAGTTCCACAGAAATAACCTCTCACCTTATAGGTTTGATATGCCCTGCCTTACCGGAGGATTTTTCTTCCATCATTTGGAGTCTCTAACAGAATTTCTGTTAGGCCCACATTTAGCTCCATTGATCCTCACCGTCTCTGCTAAAGATCAGCATGCCCCCACAACAAGATGCTGCCATCGCGTTTTGCCATGGTTATAATGAGTTCAATGTTGGTTTTTCTCCGCACAACACTGTGAACATAGGCTGAAATGTACACAGAGCTTTTTAAGGTGTTCAAAGCTCTGGATATTATTCTAGAACCAAACACCGCTTTAAACTTCTCCACACCTCGCGTCTGCTGCGTTCCTTGGTTCTGTTTATTCGCTCACGTTCTTAAGGAAACTTCTGAGGCATTCACAGAACAGCTGGATTTAAAGTGAGGGAGTACAAATGGAGGCCCACATTTTATTTGAAAATCTTTGACATGTTTATCCTCTGATCACGTAGAGTCACAAAGGATGGGGAAACATAGGCACGTATGAAACTCCTCGTTGGTTTTTGTTTGACAGATCCGGAACACGGCAAAGATCAAGAGGATGAAGAAGAAACAGCTGAGGCGCATCGAGAAACGAGACACTCTGGCTCTGCTGCAGAAAACGCAGAAGCAGAACAGCACAAGCAAAGTGCAAAAAAAAGATTAAACAAGATTTAACTTAAGAACGGTGACAATAAATTACATCTATTCAGAAAATTGTCTACATGCTGTTGTTGGATATCGTTGTTCAGATCAAGTTCGGACATTATTCTTCATTTGTGCTTCCAAACACAGAACTAAGAGTCACAGTACATGGAAAAGGTCAGGTTTTTTCCCAGTCAACTTAATAACTGGTCTAAATATACTCGGCTACTTTTTCCGAGGTCCACGTTTCTGGTTCCTGAGTGGACCCCCTTTTTGCTCTCAAAACAGTGTTAATTTTGCACGAAGGATTCAGCATAGTGTCAGACATTATGTGATTGGCTGATTCACTACTTGCGTTTCAGAATCAAACATTCACCCAATAACGTTGCTGCATATATACTTATTAAAATACTATTGAGCAAATATTAAATCAAAATGTTGCCATTTGTGAAAACACTCCATGAAGTGGAGATTTCTGCACATCAGGAAAAAATTAACATTCTGATATTTCACATCAACTTTGCTTTCATTTGTCTGTTTACTCAATATTCAGTTTGTTCAAAGGCAGAAACCGCATGAAGTCTGTCATCTCAAAAATAGGATCATTTAGAAAGAATTATGGCAAAACATAATAAAGTACTTGATTTAACCACAAAGGGGCGCTGATAAATCAAAGTTTATTTATGAGCCCAAGTGCAAATACAAATGTTTACCACAAGGGGGCGGTATTACATCAACCTTAAAATAATCTTCAATGACATTTAACAGTATATTTTTTTAAATGTACGAACAGGGTTCTTATGTGTAATTAAAATGTAATAATCCCTTTACTAATCTTTTGACGTCAGGATTTAGATCATATTATATTATGCAAGGAAAAAAGGCACAACTAGACAAAATTCTTTCCAAAACCTGGAAATTTTATTTACAGTTCAAGTCAGTCACATGCAACATTTTCTTTAAACGAATAAACATAAAATTAGCAAAAAGGAAAGAAAAAAAGTGTCATTTTAGTTTTTTCCCCAAAAGAGCAATATACAAAAATAGAGCTTACAAATACTGTACAGCATATAGTCTCCAAAAATATTCTGCTGCAGAATTCTTAGTTTTACAAACAATGTCTGTGAGACTTCACAAACATAATCAGTGTTAAAAAAAAAAGGGAAAAGTGAGGAGAATTCAAGGGAAAAGGTAAAACGACTTGTTTGGACAAAAGGGAGGAGGAAGTTATTTGTGAGTTTGTAAGAGCTACAGAGGAATAAATACACAATACAAACAAACACAGGTTCACTTCAACAAGGCAGTGATAAGAGATTAAAACCCTAAATGATCTGGTTGCTAAAACCAACCATGGAAAACATGAAGAGATTCAAGCAGCAAAGAAAATTTCATTGGGTTTCCTTCTATTTTTTTTTCTGTCAAAATGAACACTACCCGTCATAAAACGGTGTTGTGATCAATAACTCCCTTTTCTTCTGTGGTTATCAGTAAATTATTTATGTCTAACGGTGCTCCTGACTGGATGTCTATTTATAACAGCTCAGTCCAAGGCAACGCTGACGTCAGGGATGATTTCAGCGGTGGGAAGACATTTCTTACTGCGGCTCTTCAGCCCCATTTTTTTTCCCCTCTCTGTCGTCACACAGACTCTCTTTAATTCCTAACATTTCATGTCTGGTTGGCACTATCAGGACGGCGGGCGGGAGGAAAACAGGGAGGCATGTGTGGGGGAAAAAAAAACAACAAAGTCTAATAACCAACGACAAAGGTGGACAAATGGCAGCAAGTGTTAGCTGCTGTGGGGTTTAGATGAAGGACTCGTGTGGAAATTAATCCTGTAACAAGAATGGCATGGCAGTCGTTTTGTTCACCACAGATGTAATGAAACACATCTTTCTTTGTTATTGCAACAGTTTTTGTTCAACTAAGGCTAAAATGTTCCGTGTTGAGTTAATGCCAGAGTATCGGCCGACGCTTTCCTCTAGGAAAGGTCCAGTCCTCTGTTGGCTGACATTCGGCGGAGATGAGACATTCGTCAGAGTAGCGACACTTTTCTAACTGAAAGCCAGAGACGCTTTGTTGAGATCATTGCTTTGTAGCGAGCGTGCAAAGAGAAAACCGAAAGGAAAATAGGACCAAGATGGTGTTAGAGAGACACAATCAGTGGCTGCTTATAATGTAACAATTTTTTTTACATGGATTAAATTTGGTCCTATTCAAATGAAAACTGATTCGACTTAACTGATGAAACAATGTTTAAGCACACAACTGTTATGTTAAAGTCCAGTTTATGCGACGATCAAGAGTACAGATTCCCGGATTTGACCAGCAAGTCTTGAGTTTTGACACCCGTGGTTTGGATCAAAGCAGATTCATCGTCGGCAAAAATGAGGTTTAAATAGATCCACAAAGACTTACAGCTGCAGAGAAAAGTGACTATGAATGACTGGTGGGGCTGAATACAAATGCAAACGGCTCACTTTTCAGATTTATTTGTTGAAAAGATAACGGGACACGAAGACTACTGCAACAGCATGCCGATGTAGCCTAATGTTATTTACGCTCCTTTTGTAGACAAATAGCTCTCATTTCCATTAAAACAGATCAGACCGCAGATTGTTTGACAGCCTGTCTCAAACTTATCTTCGATCCGTCGCTGTGGAATAAGCAGCGTTCCCAGTAGCGTTTGTGGGAAAAGTATCACTGTGTGGCCACAAGTTACTTAGGCCTGCAAAAGAGATAATTCAGTCATAACCATAAATTGCAAGTGTGTGGGAATGAAATGTTACTGAGCGGTAATTTCTGAGAAGCGGATAACTGTGGCCACGGCCTAATAATAGATGACCACAAGATAAAGAATGTATCATTTGTTTTACTGACGGGACAGGAGGTGTCCAATGTGAGTATTATCAGCTCTGACGGGTGCCAAACTTCTGATTTCACATTATCATCATCTTGTGGCTGATTATAACATGCTGTAAGGACTATTGGTTAAAAATACTATCATTATGCTCTCTAAATCCCGCTGATCACCAAACCGAAGCCACAAAACACTTCATTACCAAACCTCAGTGAGCTATTTTAGCCCACTAATGTTACCAGGAGGGAGGTGTGGGGCGGAGGGGGGTGGAGTTCACAGCAAGGCCTTTCAGCTAATACACCAAATTCAGCTAACCAGAGGACAAAAAAGTATCCACAAAAGCGCGGCTCAGAGCTGAAGTACGTGTGGCACGAAACAAAAGCACGTTGTACCGAAACAGAAAGGAGGGGGGAGGCGAAAGCACCAGAAGACTGCAGAGAAAAAGCAGGAAAAAAGGGGATAAACTGCAATGTGTGTTTGCATGAATGAAAACCCTGGTTCACTCCAACCTGCTGACCACTGACTATGGCAGTGTAGCTGAGAGAAAGGAGGGTCAGCTCCAGCTGCTCCCTTATGTGCATGTATGTGCGCCCACTAAAAGGATATGCTGATTACACGCTGAGGCCAGGACTGGTGGCGCTGGTGCCAGTTCACTGACTCGTGCTCCTAAACGCAGCGGTACCGAGAAAAAAAAAAAAAAGAAAAAAAAAAGAGAAAATAAGTGACAAATGGATTTACACTTTTGTGGCAAGAGAGATGAAATAGCTGACACTACAGCACATTTTGAGGGAAGATTTCTTTTTCATTCTGTTGTGTTCCAGAAAAATCAACTCTGTTGCAGGATCCGTGAAGATACTTTCACAGCTTTCCTTAAAAGTCTCCTGCTTTCATCCGTGAAGTACACGAACCTTAATCTGATGACATTAATACAGGAAAAAAAAGGTCAATGAAAAACTAGAAAACTAGAAGTGCTACATCTATTAAACAGCTCAAAGACCTTGGTTTAGAACGGATATTTTTGACTTGAAGTCTAAATTTTGCAGACAACTGGATTAGTCAGAGTAATGCCTGGGCGATGGTGACACAGTCAAACGTTTCACATTTAAGCAAACAAAACCGTTCCAGAGTTGTCCCTTTGAGATTTCTGTAGATCTGTAATGTTTTAAAACCTGTCCGTCTGCTTTGTACACGGAAAAGAGGAAGAAATAAAATATAACACATGACCTTAGGCCTAAGCAATCAAGATTTTGCCTTCTCATAAAGTGCTTTTTAAATGAAACAAACAAAAAAAATATATATATATGTATCTTAGTGTAGTGAAGTTCTTGGCTTTTGCGTTTTCTTCTTCCTTGTCTTTTGCTGGTGCCCTCCAGAAAAGCGCTTTGGTTGTGAAAAAGTAACAAAAAGAAACTTCTTCTAGATCAACTTCATCGTCCATGAAGTAAAAAAAAAAAAATAATAAAATAAAATAAAAAGAACAGTTGATTATCAGCCACTCTGTGCTGACATAAAGGAAATCCTTTTTTTTTTTCTTTTTGTAACCGATGCAAAAATAAAAAGAGGTGATGACGACCGCAGACTCTCAGTTTTTGTGAACTTCTGCTCAGTTATTCCAGTTTGTGTCAGTTCACACACTCTCACCGAAGGGTACCTGTTTAAGGTGCGAGTGTGAGCGTTGGGATGTGTTTTGTTGTGTGTCCGCCGGCTGCTTTCCGAGAGGGACTCAGTGTCCGCTACACCAGGTTCTCGGCGCCGGGCAGGGGCTGCTGGACGGGCAAGGGGGGCTCTATGGTGCCGGCCTGCTGGGCGAGCTGCAGGACGGGCATGTTGCACAGCGGGCACACTTTCCTCACCTCCAGCCACTTAATGAGGCACCTGACGGATAGAAAAATGAGCCAAGGTATGTTTAAAATGTCAGATTTAGAA
>NW_006800145.1:39376-76236 GCF_000485575.1 Poecilia formosa
CAGGAATTACCTTTCAAAACAGGAATATATATATAACCAAAAAAAAAAAAAAAGAAAAAGAAAGGAAATCTTTAACACTGAAAAAATAATTTTATATAGTTTGGAAATCTTGAGAGAGAAAAACTAATGCTAGAAACTGAAGACTAAATAAATAAGCAGAAAAAGAAAAGAATAGGAAGAAATGAAAACATTTCTGTTTCAAGCTAAGAAAGATAATCAAATGAGGCAGGAGTAGAATTAGAAAATAAGACATAATAATGTAAATAAACTGGAATTGGGGGTAAAAATCCTGTTTGAGAAATCCCTTTTAACTTAATTTATCTGTAAAACAAAACTTGAAAATCTTGGTGCCACCCAGGGCAGCGATAAATGAGCTGTCAGCTGTAACAGCCTATCAGTCAGAAATCCCATTCATATCCATATCATATCCTTGGGATGCCCTGCTTCATTCTGATGGGACTCTCTATCAGGCATCACTGTCCATTCAGATTGTAAAATATACGCAAACAATCCAGAGGTCACAAAGATGTCCTCCTCTGGCCACGTGAGTATGTGCTGTGTTAAAATAAAAACAAGACCTCACAGAAAATCCCACAATGAAACGGAGTCAGCTGGTCAAGACATCAGGAGGAAATAAAAAAAAGGACATCTAATCACATGGAACATATTATGACAGCTGCATCATTTAAAGAGCATTAAAAATATGAAATGTGAAAGAGTCCAGAATGTATGACTTCTGAACACTGCAAAGAAAACTCGTATCATAAGCATCAAAGTGTTAGTTTGACCCTTGATGGCTTCTCTGGGAGGTCATTACAGTGAGCAGAAGTGAGGTGTGTCCGTCAGCAAGCTTCTACTGCCATGATTTGACTAATGTAAAGCAGTTTCATAAATGAGGAGAGCAAGAAAATGTGCAGGTGGCAATTCTGATCTGTGGAAACCAAATGAGTTAAAAAGATACTTTAAGGCTTCTGAGGCTTTTAAAACGTTTTTACTCTTCCTTTTAGTTATTTTTACCACATGAGGGTAACGTGAATAAATTTAAAACAAAACTTCCAAAGGCTGATTTTGTTATTGAAAGACAAATGATCCAATCCAACCCTGTGTGAATCTGAATGCCTTTAGAAATTGCCTTGTGGCACCGAGCATCAATTTTCCCGATGCTTTGCTTTTTAAACATTTTCATATTATTGTTAATTTTCTAGTTAAGTGATTGATTCTACTGCTTTGGCAGTGATCTGGCTTGGTTATGTCTAGTTATATTTAACCAGGTGGATTTTTTTTCTCTTAACTGAAACCGTGATTTCAAATCACTGTGGAAAGTGATTTGACTCTCACTTTCCACCCCAAGTGAGAGTCAAATTGAGAACGTAGTAAACTTTCCAAATGTCTTGAATTTGTCAGTCAGTTATAGATACTGTATGGCTTATTGCTTTTTTTTTTTACCCACTTAAAGACCAACCAAATAATGGTTGGATTTAAAGGCTCTCTGTATAAAACTGCATAGTTTTACTTGTAAACACATTAAAAACCGCCTCTGGTTTGAATTCTTTCAGCCACTGGGGGAAAACTAGGTCAAAGGACTCGACTAAAGTAAACAACTCGGTTGAAACGTTTGGGACACGAGGTGAGATGTGGGATGAAGTTAGCTCATCTAATCCATTATGATCTGTGTTTTCCACTCCGATCGTCTTTAGTTTTATATTCATCTACTGTTGAATGTTAAATTTCACACTTTTTCTTAATGTCACCCATCACTGTAATTGGTGATGATAGGACTTATAAAAATTGCCTTCTTGGAAAAAAACTTCATGTATACTTTAGTTTGACGGCAAACTCCCAGACGAAAGCCTTTACTTACTTCCGATGAAAGGCGTGTTTGCATGGACAGATCCCCAGCTCATCTTTCTGCTTGAACTCCTCCAAGCACACCGCACATATCTGCAAGAGAAGGCCAGAGCTTCAGCTACCACTTCTGTATAAAGCGTGCAGGAACTGGAAATGTGTTGATAATTCAGTTCACTTTGGTTCTCTCTGCACTAATCTCAGTTTTGTGTCGGTGGACTGCAAACAAACCGCTCAGGCGAGCCATGAATGTCTGGCTCACAAAGAAAAACACAGCTGTGGCCAAAATCCACACAAAAAGACAATAAAAGGACATGGAAAAACCGAAGAGTAACTGACCAACTATGTCCGGTTATACAAGTCTTGACTACCTGTGGCCTTTTTCTGATTTAACGGGAAGGCAAACGTCGTCACTGGGAAAGCTTTTCAAACAAACATTGCAATGTGATTCTCTGAATGTTGTCAATGACGGATTCCAGATGGACAGGCCAATCCACTGATTCAAATGCATTTTTTCCTGAAGAAAACATTACTTTCATAGTGTTTAAAAAAATTTAATGAAAAGCAGTTTTCATCTGTTCTCTTTGGCAGGAACACAGCTCTGCACCAGACTCGTATAACTAGCAGTAGACCTAGTAACTTAATGTTTTGCTGTTTCAGTCAGTCAGTTTACTATAACTCACTGAAAAGGAGCCGTACCCAGTGTTCAGACTAGGACTATTTGTTCAATAATCAGTCATTTGAGGCGAAGCTATCAATTTTCAATTTGTCTTAAAGAGGGGAAAAAAGGCAAAGAAGCAATATTTGGCCTCACAGTTAAATTATGAGTCAACTCTGATAAAGTATGTTTTATAGTTCGGTTTCACAAGCTATACCGAGACGTGGTCAAATCACAGTCAATGGAAAAAACAACAAGCAGCAGTAAAAAGCACTGCTCACCAAAAGCAACACAAAGCAGCGCCTCGTGTTGCCAGAAAGTATGGATGAGCTCCATGAAAGCTCCTGCAAAGGTTTTCCTGGAAGATGTGTCCTATCTTTGCTAAGAATGAACAGGGTTTCAGAGGAACATCATGCCTCTGATGATCCGGGACGACTTTGCTGCTTCAAGACTCTCTCCCAGGAAGTCCAGAAGCAAAATGTGTGGCCATCACTCTGCCACTTTTAGCTCATTCACACTTTGGTTTTATCAACAGAACAATGATCTGCAGCTCACTGGCAACTTCACCCCTGAATGGCTGCAAAAAATGACGGATATGTATCAGCATTTGGTGCTACCAAGGGCGACACCAATAGTTGTAAGGTTTAGGGGACAAATACTTTTTTCCCATAAGGCAGGTTGATTTTTATAGCTTCTCCCTTTAATAAATTAAATCATCATTTGAAAATTGCAATTTTGGTTACTCATATTGTCTTTGACTGATGCTAACATATTGGATGATCTGAACGAGTGTGAACAAGTAGCAAAAACTGAATAAATCTGTAAGGGGGCAGAGAATAAAAGATATTCCATCAATATTTCAGAGGGCTGACATCAAAAAGCTCTTAAGCCTTAAACTTACAAAATGTTTATTAAGATTCATTTATTCAGAGAACTTCATCCTAACTCTCATCCATTCACCCAGCCCAAGATTAGCAAACTTAATGGTAGTTTAGTAGAGAAGCATTATTCATGTTCATGCTTTAAAGCTATCTTGGTTAACAGCGCCAGGGTTCACAGGCCTCCACGTGCTTTCCTAATTAGATTAACAGCCGGGGACCACCCATGACGGCGTGAGGCCCATGATCACAGCGGTGGCCGCACATCTAGGGTCACGCTTGCTGAGATCAAATATTTACAACCGTTTCCCAGATGAAAACAGATTCTTCTCAAATTAAGGCAGGACCAAAACAGACAGCTAAAGAGAAGAGAATTAAATATGGATGAGCTCAAAAACTAAAAGTCTATTTTTACCTGAAGGCTAAATTAGATTTGATTTGTAAAAGTACCGTCAAGCATCACTGTTGGACTGTGCGTCAGTCTATTTCTTTCTTGCCAAATACAGACAAGCACATTAATTAGTCAAGAACAGGTAAACTATCAAACCACAGGTTAACAAATCACTATTTTACCTTCTGTGTAAAGGTGACACGACAAATTCCAATTTGTCATTTTCTGCACTTTGTTAATACATGAATACAAAAACAATCATTTATGGTGGAGATTTCTGCAGAGTTCAGTCTTTACAGATTATCATGATGGGTGGACAGAACCTCCGATTCTGGATGGATGGATGGATGGATGGATGATGAATGGATAAAGGGATGGATATATTCGGAGGAAGGGATACAGAATAAGCAATGGGAAATATTTTCTGACCTTGAAAATAGCTAGCTTCCGATTCCTCAAGACTTTTGGAGATTGCGTGGGAACTCTGCATGTTGCCAACTGCATTAGTTGAATCACTTTGAAATGGTGCTGCATGAAGCTGCAAACATCCCTGGTACCGATCTCACAAAAGACTCTTGTTATGGACGAAGTGTGCAGTTAATGACTGGTCAGTGACCTGAGATGACAAGCCACACTGTGCCCACACCGAGCTGCTCCAAGAGTTAACAACAACCAATTCAGCGGCTGACAGAAACTTCAAATTACAAAAGCATGAGCATAGGAACGGTTCGTCTACCCGCACTCACAAAACTTCATTCACCTAGTGGACAGCTCTTTTATGGTAGAAGGTTTTCAGCTGCAACAATGACTCCTTTAGCCACCCAGATTTATGGGTGGATGGACAGCTGTGGCTGAAAAGAACTGTATGGGGGCCCGAAGCTTTTTCTTCTGACCAGTTTTGGACACAGAGCAGCTATTTGTTTGGATGTCTGCTTTGCTCTCTGCATTGGAGAACAGATCAATGTTCTTCCTTTTCTTGAACACCTTGCCTGAGATTTCACACTCACAGTTGAGATTGACAGGGAAAAACAAATCCCTTTTACCAATAGTCCTGTAAGCTTCAATTCAAACTTTCCCAAAATGTCACAGAAGTGAATGCTAAAATGGAAATTTTACAAACATTTTACTCAATTTGTGACTTAAAACCGTTGGAAACAGCAAAACGAGGTACGTACAGACTTTCTTTTCACTTGGTATGCAAAAATATTTGTCCTATGTATATATGAATGTTCTAATAACTGTATTTCTGTACTTTAAAACAACTTAGTTATTTACATTAAAGTTTTGTACAGGCTTCAGTCTGAGATATAATACTTGGCATCCCAAAATATTCAAGGCATAGTTTTCACCATTTTATCAAAGTAAACCAAAAGTCAAATTACTGACATTTTTAACACCAGATGTCATAAATACAATCAGTATTTGCTTTAGATTTAAAAGGTCTAAAAAAAATTACCTTGATCACTTTAATGCAAAAATATTTTGAAATATATTGCATGAAGTTCACTGTTTACATAACACATTTTTATGTGTGCCAAGAAGGTTGGTTAATTTCAAACAAACTGCGAAGAGACTCTTCTAGAAGATCTGATTAGGTTACACATCAGACGTTCTCCGGCATGCCTTGACCTGTAAACCAATCCCAAACAAAGCTTCTTTTCTGTACTTTCCATTAAAATGTTGAAATTCAACCTAGCCTCACTCATGCCTCCAGGATAATCCTTTACATTCAAAAGTGGGTCATCCAGTCTGAGTTGAGTGTGCATTATTGTCCTTGACTTCTTTATTTTGTTTCAGTCTTGAATCACATTACACTTTCTTTCTTAAAAAAAAAAAAAAAAACACTCATATGCCCTGAGGGGCCAAGAGGAGGGTGGCAATAAACTGTGCTGGAGTTGGTGTGAAGATGAGATTCCCGGTGCTAAAGGGTTGGGGCTCTTGACTGGAGTTCACTCTAATTCAAACCTGGTTCTGCTGCGTTCTAGTAGTTTTCCAACTAAGCTTAGGGGAGGTTACTATTATGCAATAACGCCACAACAGAGACTGATGAGTTAAACAGGATATGGTAGTTATCACATGGCAATGAGTCATGTGAGCGCATCATGAAGAAAGCAATGAATGTCCCGGTCTTTACTGCTGTCTGAATAAACAAATATATAACAAAACTGAGCAAAATGATTCCCCAAAAAGCATAGCTGAGTTTTATCACATTTTATTGGGATTAATGGGTTTGAGGTTTAATTTTTTTTTTTGAAGCCTCTTTTAAATATTTTTATTTAAATTTAAGAGCAGGACTTACAAAAAGTTAGTTTCCTCAACCATTTCATACACTATATTTAACTTAAGAATTTGAACAAGTCCAGCTTTTGTCAACTTAGGCTGATGTTTTATTTGACTGCATGTGATTTCATTGTTTTTATACCTAGGTTGTCTTACTTCAAAACATTCACATGGTATACAGTAAGCTTCACTTCCATTAAGGTTCTAATAACATCCATGTTTTCAAACCAAACCTTGTTAAAAGAACTTTTCCATGAAGTGGAAACCGTTAAAAGACAGAAATATTTTCATAAGTCAGGTTCAGGAGCTTTTGCACAACACAGGCTGTTATTAGCTTCCACCTTGACACAACACTAAGTGAACACAACATGTTCGCTCCACTGTTGTTCAACTTCCTATTTTCTGATCTAAAAACCGATTAAGTTAAATTCAGAATATTCCAACGATGACAAAAAAAAGAGCAGAAAATTTTCATATTGAAAAATCTAAAAGGTTAATGCTTACCTCATGCAAGTTTAGCTCTTTGACTTTTTCCTTCTGAATGACCTGAAAGGGAAACCAAAATATGATGAGAAGCATGCTTTTTAATACAGTTAAAGCAAACAATTCTATTGTATTAGTCATTACTTTAGACAATGAATAAAACAACTTTGACAGAATAAGTTCAAATCAGCTGCAAGTTTTCAAATAAAACATCCATGTGTAGAAGTGTGTTTGCAAACTCTGAGCTTGATGCTGTTCCACAGCCGACAGAGGAGCACAATGTTGTGGTGTTTTGAGGTTACAAGTCGAGAGACCAATTACAGAGACAAAGACTTCTTCTCTGCTAGGAGGTGGTCTTGCATGTGCTTCTGCACTTGTTTTAAATCAATATCAGGTTCTTTAACCATCTAGCAGCACAGTGAGTAAAACTGGCGTGCCTGTCTGTCTCTCTGTTGGACTAGCTTTGCAGGCTGCATGTTGCGCACACTCTTCTCCACTAATGGACACATTTCTTGCAGCATAGCCTGGCATTTAAAAAGTTCTGTGAGTGCACAGAGAATTACGTTGTACTTAAAAAAAAAAAAAAGCAACAATAGTCTTGAAATACCAACAGCTGTCAATCTAAATCGTACAACAGAAATTGTATGCTTCAAAGATAAGGGGGTTTAGGACTTTTTTTTCTGTACAATTTCATACAATTTATGCATTCCACTACCCCAGTACAATATATTTGATACATAATGCACAATGAAATATATCACTATACATTTCTGCATACTCATCATCAACGTGAATATCAGATCAATTTTCTGCTGTATTTTTGAGTGGGTGAAAGACAGACAACTGTGTTTTAAAAAATAATAATCAGAACAAACAAGAACTTGGTGCACAAATTCAAGATTACTGCATATTTTCTCCAATCCACACATGATCAAAACTGAATGTACAGGTTCAGATATATAGATACTCCCTCACTAATATTTGGTCAAACCTCCATTAGTGACTTTCTGTCAACACTGTGTTTTGAATCCATCAATGAGATTCTGCCATAATTCTGCCTGGATATTTGACAACTCTTCCACACAGAACTGGTACAGATCATCTGACTGAACATAAAATATTTACTTGCCAGAAAAACAATAATAATAATAATAATAATAATAATAATAATAATGATAATAATCAGTTTTGAAATAGATGAAGCATGTCAACATTAAGCTGCTGGAATAGCCAAAACCTCACCCCTAATTCAACATCTCAATATCAATAAGTGCAAAATTGCAGTTGCAAAAACTGTGTGGATGCAATAATTCATGGGCTATTATATTTAGGTGCCGTTCTCTCAGACTCTCCATTCCTACAATACATTTGCCCAGTTGGATCGATTTTTACTGTCCTTGATGCCCAAAACTCAATAAACATCTTAGGAGGCTTTACACTAGAGTTGTATCGTGTGTTTTAAATGAACCAAATGAACCCATGAATATAGAGCCTTTTTTGGGGGGAAGGAGTGAAAGCTCAGAAAAAAACACCAGTTGGGAGAAGCAAGTGAACTCTGGCACACCTGAACAGGTATTTAGAAAATTTCATGCCAAGCATCCAACCAAATTAAATGGGTTTTCATTTCCTCTTTTAAGAACAGTGTCTATCTTCATTCGTAATTATGCCAGAAGATAGCTGATGGGTTTTGATTTGGAACCAGCTAAGAAATATTAATTCAAACCTCAGTAGGGTGTATGTATATATATGACCCTGTGATGATAAGAGAGAACTAGTAGACCAAACCGTTGCACCCAGTTCTTGGTTTTAAAGTGATTGCAGTAGTTTGATGTATAACTTTCCACATTGCAAAAAAAAAAAAAAAAAGATTAGATGTAAATTAATGTTTATTAAAAAAATTATATTCAAGTCAATGACAAATGCGTGCAACCTTCAAATCGGAACTGTGTGAGTGTGTTTGTAAGCGTCATCTTACTTGTTTGTATGCATATAGCTCTTTGTGTGCTTGGTGCCGTAACCTGGGGAGACGGACAGACAAAACACCTTTCTGATTAGCAATTGATTGATTAACATGGACACATATCCTGCATCCTGCAATGGTGGACAAAACAAAAAGAGGTGGACAAAACTGGCTTTGGTAAAAGAGAACAAATTATCCAACAACGTTGGCTTTCATGTAAATTAGCAAACGCATCAGGAGATAATTTTACATGTAATATACTTTAGAGAGAAGGTCAAAAAAGAAAGAGCAGAATAAATGTCTTGGCAAAGTGTGGTGAGTCACAAAGTTCAGTCTGTCATTTATTTCACCAGGCCAAAAATAACTTCCTGACTAAAAACATATGGCTTTAATCAACCAAACACAGAAAGAAGGCAGGATATCTCCTGAAAGAAAACTTAGAATCTTTAGAGATTTATTTTGCCAACTGAGGCAGGAGTAAGTCAAATTACATATAAACAGATGATATTCTTGGAAGACTTTAAGCCCTCCTTTCTTTACAAAACACTGCACCCTCAGGTAAAACTATAATTAAGTGAGATTTTAACAGCCATTAGGAACTGCAGGCTGTTTAAACAAGTCTTACACAGTTCCAAGAAAGTTGGGACAGACACAAGTTGAGCTTTAAATACACATACTTCAGAGAACAGCAAGAGAACATGATGGACATTTAATGAGAAGAGAATCCACAGAACATACTTCAGAGGGAGATTAAATAATACAGAAAAGGGACGGGGGAAAAAAAAGCAAAAGAGACAAAAGAAATTCATAGGTTTGTAAGATTTACCTCCATTACTAGTAACCTTAACCTCTCGCAGCAGAGTGAGAGGGATCTGTAAAACAAGCAGCACAGTCTAGGAGAAAAACTGACATTTTGAAAGAGGTCAGCATGTAAAGGTGCAGAGATTCCAAATGGTTTGGGGGATCCTGTGGGGTGGGGGTGGGGGGGTCAAAGTTCAAAACGTAACTGGATTATGAATGATTTATGTGGGGTGTTCGGCAGGGTTGCGAAGGCCGACGAAGAGGATAAATGAAAAGAATGTTACATCTCTTGCCATCCAGCATGAGCAGTTTTAAAAATGTTTTTAAAACATTAATAATGGAAACTGTTTGACGTACCAGCCAATTGACCAGTCAATATAAGTCAGTAAAAGAAAATCTGAAAAGCAGAACAGTATCAAAATCAGTATTGGGCATTAAGGAGTAATGATGCATCCAGCTGAGATGTTACACATTATTGGGTTCAGAATATCTTTCGAATTTTCAGGAAGTCTAGGAATTCCCTTTATTTGTTTTAACAAATAGAAAAAAGTTTGGATATTCCAGTTGTGCTGCTGCAAACCTTTAGGTTTTTTATGACTACATGAAAAACCCATGACTTATGAATGGTGATCTTTATGCCAAAAAGTCTTTTTTGGTTTTTACCAACTGAAGAAAGGTTTTATAAATCTCAAAGTGAGTTTAAAAAAAAAAAATAAAAAATCTGGGATCGGTCCAGAATTATTCAAATGAGATTTGACAAGACTAAATGTTTTACATTTCGAGCAAATGTAGCTGAGACTGGTGAAACTAAAACAGTTTTTCAATTTAGAATCAACAAGAAGCTTTGAGACCAATTTTAATTTTAGTGTTGTTGCCTGCAAACCATCGGGACAGGGGTGTCTAAATTGTGACCCATTGATTATTTGAGACCCTCATCATGACTTTGTGGCTTCAGTCTACAATTTAAGCAGGCAATTTAGTCCAAAGGTTGTCAATTCAGATGGATTTTTTTCTCTCTCTCTTCACTAGCTGCATTTCCTTTACAAACGTGCACAAAACTTTATCAATATATTCTGGTAATGTCAAAAAAATAAATAAAATAAAATAAATTTTTGCAATTCCAGTGTCTCCAACTTTTCACACACGGAATGAATTTCTGCTAAAACCATGTCTTCTTATTCATTTCTTCATCTCTGGATGTTGCACATTCCCTGATCTTTTGCTGGCACAACCAAATAAACCAACTGTTCAAGCACTGTTATTGTTTATTTACAGAAAGTGAAGAATACGTACTATAGGAACACGGTCAGCCTTTAGGCAAACCATGCTACATATTTTACACGTGTGTGGACAGGCTGACAAACCACTGAGAGAGGTGGTTGAGGGTTTCTGTGAGAGGCTGCCTTGTGTCAAAGTGTGTGTGCAAATATGTCTCTGCTGGAATTTCGCATGTCAACTCTAACACTGGCATCTTTTAATCATATGTCCATAAAGCAAGAGATGTGATGTGGAAAAAAGAAAAAAAAAAGAAAAACAGAATTACCCTTCTGTGACCTTTAAGGCTAATCTGGTTCTCACCAGAATCCTTTTCAAAGCAGAAAAATTATCATAATCAAGACTGAAAAGATAAAAATTACAGATTTGTAATCAAGTCACTTGTAAACACACCATCTGACAACAGTGTGGGCCCCTACACTAGAATACAAGCCCATTCATAACCATAAAATGTTTAAACTGCAAATTAAATAAAGGCTAACACTTACTGAGGAGTTGCATACAGTGCAAAAATCCCTCACAAAATGCCTTTTTGGAACATTTAGCAACGTTTTGCTGCAGAAAATGTGTAGCTGAATTTTTTGCTGCCGGTTAGCTGCCACAAAAATTGTGATGTGTGCTTTTTCTGTTACCACAATGATAGGTGTACAAGAATACTGCAAACACATGGGCACAGCTAAGATTACCAGTTTTCAGCAAGAATGCACTGAACTGAAGTGTGTACAAGTAATTTTGGTCCAGTCGTTTGGAAGGCTGCTTCTTTAGCTTTGTAAAAGAAATCCTTTACAGAGCAAAAATGTCTCTTTTTACTTCTAGTTGCCAAGCTGATCCTGACGTTCAGTACTGAATCACTGAACTACATGTAAGCCATGAAGTGTTTCTAATTTACAGGTAGATGAGAAATTGTAGGAGTAGTTATTTTTACTTACCCTCTGCCCTGCAAGACAGGATATGGCAAGATGGCGAGGGGAGAGTTTTAGGAGAAACAGCTGCTTCTCACTGTCTCAGATAAAACAATGTAGTGCATTATGTGTGTTCAGTTTGCTACTGGCTGAAAACAAACACCCTGCATTACCAGCACTGAGGATAATCTGATTATACCCAGTATTTTATAAAGAGGGTTGAGGAATTGACTACTGAAGTAAAGATTGTTTTTGGATTATGGATATTTAGCAGATTACTCGTAAATCTTGCTGGATTTCAGATGGTTAAAATAAAGTACTAAAATTGGCACTTTTAAAATCTAACAAATGCAGAAGTAATAGTGGTACGACAGACACAAAAGAATATAATGGGAGCAATGAAGAGGATAAGAGACTTCAAGTGCCATGATTATAGAAAGCAACTTAAATGTAACTCTTACATAATTTAGATAATTTTATTAAAGGAAAGTGTCTTCTCCAAACTGTGCTGTTGAAATATTCTATCTGTTTTTGAAAACGTTTTTAGACACAAAAATCATCACAACACTTTAAAAAGGAAGAAATAAACAACAGCAATGGCAATGCCACACAGTATGGTGGTTGTAAACAAGTTTATATCATATTCTATACACTCTAATGGCATTCATATACAGTTAGTCAATGATGCAGACACAGACAGATTCTCTACTATTTGATTTAACAGTTGCTATCAACGCCTTCTGTTTTGACATTCTTCAGGATCCCAAGTCGCTCAACAGAACAGACATTTGGTATAGTATGAATAAAAATTCAATATATATTGTGGGTGTAACAATACAGTCAGCTAATGAAATGAGACTTTATATGACATTGGGTTGGCAAAAATGTAGTAATTTTTTTTTGGAAGAACTAAAAACTTCCATTTTATTGCAAACATATTAAGGGGTCTACAAATAAAAAATGTTTTAAAGGATTTGTAATCAGTGCAGAATATCAACCCAGTTTTGACTTATTTCTATAAGTTGTGTGTTTTCTAAGGTATTTCTGAAGCAAAAACAAAAAATCTTCACAAATAAAAATTCATAAATAAAATAAATTAAACATAAATAGATCTGTTTCAAAGGTTCTATTCAGTGTTGCATTATCCAGTTTAGGTTTTGACCAGAGTAAGTATTTTAGATTTTGAACAAAACATGATCAAATTCATCCAGACCTACTAAAACTAGCTAGCTTTTCCTCCAAAGCGGATGTAGATGTTGACCTTAGATCTTCTACACTCAACGCTAAAGAAATTCCTGAATGACAGTTTTTGCCACGGACCCATGAAAAAGCCAGGAATCTCTCATCCAAAACTAAAATGTGCGCAGCTCTTACCTGATCAGGTAGCAGCAGAAGAGGAGGCTGAGGATGAAGACAAAGATGGCTGTCCCAAAGACCACAATGTAGATATTAAGAGGAAGGTTCTGGAACCCTATATTTGGCATCTTGAAACCGTAGTGTGGGAAATCGGAGCTCATGGATATTCTAGATGGAGAGAGACATATGACATGCAAAATGTAAGTAGTTGCACATTCTGTCTGCACTGAGAGACACATAATATGTGTTGACATAAGATAGTACAAAGTAAATCTAAGCATTTTTATTTTGAATATTTTGTATTATGAAAGTACAGCTCAGGTATTTTAAATGTTAAAATCAGTAAATAGACTAAAAAGATACTCATGGAAAATCAACAGTATTTAGAGCAGACCTACACATTTTACAGCCTGGGGGGCCACATTAAGCCTTTTTCGTAGAAGTTGGTGGCCCTCGTAGGTCAATAAAAAATCTCAAGTCAAAAATGCCAAAAGTGTTAATCCTACATGCAAGCACAAGTGTGCTTCTGTAATTTTTAAGTGTTGACAGGATCAATATTTCAGCCCGACTGCCCAATATTGTGCGGCCTAACTCCTACTTGCTGAAATCGAAGGTAAAGTGACTCTGACATCTGTTCCTAGGAATTACTGTTTAAACTGGCTTTATAGACTGAACAAACATCCAGTAATCTGCACAAACATGGTTTCTCTGACAACTGCATTTTTCCAAAAGAGTCACTAAGAGGAAATTGAAATAATGCAGTTGTAATTCATTTATTGCTCAGTTGCCATGGGACCTGGTACAAACCTGCTAAAAACCAGTTCAGTTAATGATCTGGCCCTCACCAATACTATATTCATGTGGTCCTTCAGGAAAATAATTTATCCTGATTTTAACATTGCAGTGTCTTCAAATATATAATTAAACACATTACAAATTAAAACAGCTTAAATTTTGAAAATAATTTAGCCAAGTGTAGGTATTGACAACATCCAATTACAGCGATGCATAATGAATTTTAACAGGGCACATGATACTAATTGGTGAAGAGACTCAGGATTTATACCAGTAGAGACAAAAGACATAACTAAACTAATGCAACTAGGAATGCACAGACATAAAAATTTGGGCCAGTATTTATTTCTAATATTAATATATCTGTGATAGTCGATAACAAATGTGTACAGATGTCATACATTTCACTACATTTTCAACACCTCGATAAAAATGACCACCCTGCTGACTTCAATGGCTTCTTTGTTTCAGTTAAACTTCCCACAGTCCTGAGCTGCATCACTGTTACTGTCACATAACCAAACAAATGCCACATGGCCAACTGTCTTCCCTCCCCCTCCAGAAACAAAAGGAAATTCCTAATATCACCGTACATACCAATGTTAGTGCCAACATACTGTGCATCCCCTAAATGGAATGTTCAACCCTATAAATGCACCTTTTAAATTTCGTCCTCACTTAAAACCGGATGCTCATTTGTGCAAAAACAAAATGCTGAAGATTTGCATAAACCGGTTAAACCTAAAAAATACATCATCTAAACTGAAAGCAAATAGCAGATGAATCTCTTAATGAACAACAAATAGCACAAAGGCAATATGGCATGCATAACATTTAGCCTCATCTATGGCTAATGCAATTTAATGGAGCTATATACAACCCCTCTATTTTAAAACAGACAGATACAGTGCCTTGCCACAGTATTAACACCCCTTGAACTTTTTCATATTTCATCCTGTTACAACCACAAAGATCAAAGTATTTCTTTTGATCTGTTGACCAAAAGAGAACAGAGATAGAACATTGCTTTCAAAAGCTATTTCCACCTAAAAACCTAAATTTCAATCACTAAGACCTAACAATTTATAAATTAAGAATAAATACATCTGTTTTGCTCTGTCTGTCACATGCTCTATGAAGTTGGTGGTTGCAACGGATCAGAAATGTGAAAAAGTTCAAAGGGAAAATGGATTACTTTTGCAAGATGCTGATTCTGCATATATCGTTTGTTTAAACAAATCCCATCATTAAAGCCCTATAAACTAATTTGTAAGTAATGCCATACCAATAACAGCCTATTGGTCAAGTTCTCCCACTCAAAGGGAACATGACCAGACATGTCCACACCTACACTTAAAGAGGGACCGTGGAAGAGGAGGAGGAGCAGTAGGCGGAGGGGACGACAGGAATAGCTGTCTGCTCCTTTAGGGACATCGTCTAGGGCCTCAACCCACCCCAAACAGCTTCGTTCCCCGACACTCCCCCTGTGGAAACTTTAAGGACTATTAACAATCCCCTGGATAACCATAAACTCGCCCCCACACAAACGGGCACTCGGTTATACAACATCAGGATAACCTCAGCCCCTGAACTACAGCTACACTCAGTCCTTGCATAAGGAACCCCCTCCTTCTCAACTCCCGTAAGATATGCCTGTGTAAAGCTTGATGCAAAGGAAGTGTTCCCACATCTACCTTATGTATCTGATGGTTCTCTTTCAGATCAATGTCTAAGCATCTTACTGTGACCAAAAATTAGCAGCTGGGCTAAGTTTCATGGATGACTCCAGCAAACAAGTATGCAGGACAGGAAGTTTAACGAGGACACAAAGGCCGGTCGGGTTGTGTGGAGTTGCATAAGAAGTGAAAGTCAACAACGCTCCACAGTCTTTAAAGATATCATCATGCCTAGAAGTTTTAGCAGCTGGCAGGGGATTTCACTCAGCTCTTTACATAAATCGTTGACAGGACAAACAAGTTGGCTGACTGATGAGGCTGCTACATTACACTTATTAAATGGATCCAACAGAGCTGCTACAAAAACATCACCCAATCGCTCCCACGAGGAAATTAAATACTTGAGATTTTAGACCATCTTTATACCATCTACAGCACTGATTCCCAAGCAAGTTGTGGATAAAGAGAGTCCCTTTGGACAAAGTTATAGCTTACCAACCCAACGGCTTAAAGTTGCTCTAATGAGATTCCAAAAAAGGTTTGAATTGACCAGCTTTTCATTCTGCATACGGACCGACCTGTTAGTGCACACTGCTGGTCCGCTTGTCTAAACGAGGCTACTACACTTTTCCCTCACTTACAAATGGGACAAATTCACATGCAGAGTTAAACAAGTACTCTGATGGTTGAATCAGAATCAATGAATCAAAACAAGAAAAAAAAAATCTTATGTCTATATATTTATATATCCAACACTACTGTAAAATTACAGCTGAGGCCAAAATTATTCAAACCCCTGGCAGATTTACATTTAAAGTAACCTCTAATGTAACTCCACATAATTCACAAATATGCTGACCCCATGAATGTGTCAAAGACATCATTGTCCCCATATTTCCAGCTCTTTAATCTAAAGTTGAAGGTCTAACTGTGTAAGATATTTCTTCCCTTATCTGAACACAAACACATCACTGAGCTACAGCAAAATGACAAACACCACTGTTTGTCATTTTGCAGACAAAACAGTTTGACATTTCACCATTCTTTTAATAAATCATCATACTACTAATCATTAAAATGACTTGATAAAACATGTAAATTCATGCAGACCACAGATTCATGCATGTGCCATTTCTTTTGACGTACACATACCCAAGTGGTGCCTTCATGCTGAAGAACAGAAAAGTCTGCACAGACTTGCAGCACAGGCCTCTGTAAAGTGACATAATGTGTTGTTGAGAAAGAAACTTGTGAGTTTGCTGCTGGTAAGATTTCTGGACCACAGTATTTCTGTCTCCCTTTCAGATCAGCCCACGTTGAACCCATGCCCCTCTCCACTGTGACTCCTTTTTGGTGTCTCTGTCTGATGAAAGACACAGCGACCTCCCCTTGCTTATCAACAGTCAGAAACAGCCACCTCTGGAAAAATCAGAGTCAAACATACTGACAAATCTACAGATGAATTGCAGAAGTGTCCATGTCTCTTCATTTTACCATACAACCACAAACTTCATTGTATTAAACTAAGATTGTATGGAGAAGACAAATACAAAGTAGCAATACGTCAAAGGGGGGCAAAGCAAACACTTTAACTTTTTGGTCTAGGTGCAAAGTGCTATGTGTGACAGAAAACTAACAATCCACAGGACACTGCACAATTGAAAATGGTGGTGGCAGCATCATGCCGTGGGAATGCTCATCAGCAGAAGCAGATTTTAAAATATATGGAGCAACACTGAAAGAACACATTTAAAAATGGTGCAGAGGTGAGCAATTACTAAGAATACAATTAGAGCAACAATAGAAAGCTTCAATTTACATGTATTTCAAATGGCCCAGTCAAAGTCCAGACCTACACCCAATTGAGAATCTGTAGCAAAATGTTAACATTATTACTTCCCATCCTCTGAGCTTGAGTGATACTGCACACTTGGAATAGGCTAAATTTTCTGTCTCTAGATGTACAAAACTGGTGTAAGACTTGCTGACTGTTAATCCCCATCAAACTGTGTTTTATTCATGAAACATTTTGAAAAACCGTATTTTCCCTTCTGTTCCACAATGTATGTGTTACTTTGAGTAATTTTGTCATATAAAAGTCCCAGTAACCATTTGTGATTGTGAAAATATGGTTCAAATAAATAACCAAGAAGAAAACTTTATTCTTGACAGATTGACAAGCTTAAAGAGTACAATTTTGTCCAGCCCCAATAAATAAACCCAACTTTTCATTTTTGTCTGCTGAATTTAAAAAGCTATGATTCACTTTTTTTATGTTATGGTTGTAGTTTTCTTCTGGTATTGCTGTTTAAATAATTACCACCGTCAGCATTTTACCCAATATACAAACATACTTGAACATTAACATAGTCCTAGTTTTTGGCAAAAGTTTGGTGGTGACATGACACTATGAGCATGATAATTCTAGGCATTTAGGTCTTTAGAGAACATTATTGTAAAAATGTCATTACTCATGGAAATTAGATTTTGTGACTCAGTTTTCAACTAGGTGCCACGACGCTGAATCTGCCAACAACTCCTTTGGTGTCAAGAATCGCTGATCGACAGGATCTTGGGAGTACCCTGTGATCCAGAAATCCAAACCCACTCGCAGTTAACATCCCACACAAACCAGAAATGTATCTAGAGTGAAACACTGCCAATGAGTGTATATGAACAACATTACACTCAGACCGGTAAGAAATTCGAGGAAAAAAAAAAAAAAAGACAAGCAAATGGCTGAGTTTTCCATGCAGGTCAGTGATGACTCAGTGGTTTCACAAAGTTATGGTGAATAACTTCCACCATTATCCAAACAAGTGAGGCATAACTTCTTTGTTTAGCGACAGTATTTTCTGAACAATGGTTGACAGGCTTGCAATTTTATAAAACAAAGCCCGATGAGGTTTCTCTGGTGCGCTGGATCTTTAATAGCTGAATACATATTTTACTTGGTAAGTAACCACATTGTTTTTCACAAATATTGTAATTCTGATGTAAAACAATGCAAGTATCCAATTAAGAATATCTAATATGTCCAAACTCTAATGGATTCTACAAAATGGTTTGTTTCCCTCTCAGCTCTCCCGGTGGCGCAATTCCAAACAGCCCAAGGGATTAATCCCAAAAGAGTAGGTAAACGTGGTATGATATGATAACTAACAGCATCTCATGGCTGCTAAACGGTAGAAATGATTTCACCTTTGATTCCAACTCTCTTACCAATCGTCTCTTCTCTCTCACTCAATTGTTTTCATATGGCCTCACCCCATTACGTAATGAGCAACAAGAATGTGCACAGCACATCACATTCATGAGAAATGAGAAAGGGCAGAGACAATGCTTCTTGGTTTGTGAAATATCATATTGTCTAACTTTTACATTTTAAATTATACTGTTAAAATGCCTTCAAATGCCAATTTATTGAGAAGTTTTGGGGTTTTTTTTGGAGGGGGAGGTGGTTTCCCACAAGAGTAAAAATAAATGTGTTTACTTTAAAAAGAAAAAAAGATAGATCACAGTTGTTTTAAACCATTTAGTTACTACTCTTTTTAATGTTGCTATAGTAAAGAAGACTAATTATTACAGCACTATCATTCTCCATAAATCTATCCATCTATGTCTAATCTATGTAATATGCTTCACTTGATCATGGAGTTAGAGTATTATTGAAAATTAAAGTTATTTCACTAATTTATTGAAGTAGTCTCTACACAAAGTAACTGGAAGAGGAAAAACAACCAAAAAATGGGATAACAATTAATAAAATAAAACAAAGTGAATCCAGCATAATACCTGACAATATGGCCCCAAACTTTTATTTTACATATCTGACTTTTTTCCTCCTTATGTTTCGATTTTTATTTGCTGCCTTCTGTCTATACTAGTTTTAAGCTCTTGATTATTTTTTTTTTTAATTAACCTTATCTGTTCTTTGCAGATTCCAATTTTCTGTGTAAACAGGGGTTTTACCAGGCTAGTTTGGTATTTTTTATTACCATAACACTGTTCTTGATTATGTGGGAACTTCCTCTCGGGATTTCAAAACAGCTAATACAATGCCTCTGAGTCCTACTCATCTCAATCTACACCATTATTAGAAATTGTTCTCCAAAACATAAACAGGTTGGGGGAAAAAACATCCGCTCCACGCAAACAAAAACCTCTGGCCAATCAATACTACACAGTGGGCCAGAGGTCAACATTTCATGAGGGGACTTTCTAGTTTCCACACGAGTCATCAAGGCATATTTGCTCAATACAACAGTTTAATTTTGACCGGTGCTGTTGGTCAAAACAAATATTTTTTGTAGTTTTCCAGTCATCACCATAAATCATCAGTTTAATTTGACAGGACGCCAGTTTGGACCAATAACAACTATTATTTGCCAAAATACTTGGTCCACTCCAAATAGCTAGAAAAAGTGTGACAGGGTAAAAATAAAGTTATTTAATAAAGCAGCTAATCTTACAAATTTTGCTTAACACAACTGTCTTGAGCTTGATGTACCCAATAGACGGTTTAACATTACTGTAAATACAAAAATGAGGACTGTTGACGTGTCTTTACTACATAGAATTTAGGTCAATTGAAAGTCTTAAACTGATCTAGTTTCAGTCAGATCTGTAACTGTGGAGAAAACGTGGGACTTTAAGGAACCTTCCGGGATTGGCTGACAATAATTATCCAAAGAGCAGATTCATCAATCCTCCAGGTCACACACAAACAATGAACAACAAGGTACAAAGCACTAGAGACCTCACTTGTCTCAGTTAATGTCAGAGTTGATGTTTCAACAAAAAGAAAGAGACTGGACAGAGATGTGTTATCCATGGAAGAGTTCCAATGTCAAAACCTCAGCTGACACAAAACATCTTGACGTTTCCCAAGATCTTTAGGGAAAACTTAAGTTGACTGGTGAAACAAAAGTTAAATTTCTTGTTTCACATCTGGTATAAAACTAACAATAGAACGTCGCCTGCAAGTAAACATGGTGTGCTTAGAGAGATGGCTTGGGACTGGTTAGTAACTTTAGGACCTCTCTTTTTGAATTCTGTACTAGAGTCTGGCCTTAAGAGGCCTTACACTCAATGACCTAATGTGAACCAGCAGCTCAAATAATTAGATTCAAACAAAACAAAAGGCATGGTTTGGGCTGGCCTAGTCAAAGTCCAGACGTTTTGTGGCATGACTTTAAACAAAACCTTTCAATGTGGCTGAAATAAAACAAATTCACAAAGCAGAGTGAGGCAAACTTCCTCAACAGCAATGTAAAAACTGATGCCTGATTACTGCTCATTAATTATGGTATGTTTACTGCTGAAAATAGTAGCATAGCCGGGTATTAGGTTTAGAAAAGTGCTTTCTGTATTTGCCCAGGTTATGTTTGGGAATACAATCTGAAGATCTGAACCATGCAATTATGAAAAATAAAAGCTTACAGAAGGAGCAAATACTTTATTACACAGAACTGAACATCCTGCATCACAAAGCTGGATTTCCTTTGCTGTTTTAGACAAAACAATTTGTCTCCCTATCCTCCTTAGTAAGTAAACTCAGCCTTGCATAACTTATTTGTCATGCTTAGCAGACTACAAGGTTTTATCAAGTGCAATAAAACCCCACAGCCACCCACCTCTCCGCCCAGACGTTATCCTTTATTGTGACTGAGCCATTTGCACACATATTACAAGAGCAAACAATGACCTCCTAAGCCTATATGCCTCAAATTGTCATTTCAAACAGCTGATGAGTCAGACAGCCACTGTTTTCAATCAAAAAAGCAGTAAAAATGCCAAGCCTAAAAAAAAAAATAAATAAATAAAAAAAACACTCCACACTTTACTTTTCAGACCCATGTGGTTATTTTAACAAATACCACAATGCTTCCTGTAAACACCCGTTTCACTTTGGCTTCGTACAGTAGTTCTTGTCAGCAGTCTACTGAATAATAGTTAAACATCTGAATGAGAAGTGGAAATTTCCACTAGCTGCCACGAGATGTGCTCATCTGAAACTTTATGCCAAAGGGCAGCAACAAACACCAGGGCCCCACAGGGCGAGGAAGGGGCTCATTAAAATGTGCTGGCATAGGTTATGAAGTGCCTGTGATTAAATGATACTTCAATCACATGCAGTAAACTCAAATAGTGTCAAACCAAATATGCATCATGTTTTAAAAAAAGGCTGGTGTAATGAACAGCTTGAGCAGCTCCATTAATTACAACTTATTTTTTGTACAGAACAAGTGATAGCTGACTTATTCAGAATAGTACACCACTTATTTCCCCTCATTGACTTTTCACTTTGTTTCCCTCGAAAGTGATCTGAGCACAATTTGAGCACAGACAGGATAAAAGAGTCAAGTTTATCTTTCAAACCACTGAAAGTCAAACTAGACGTATAATGTTCATAATTAGGCGTCATAATGGCAGTATAAGAACTTTTTAAGACTTCAAATAAACTCACAATAACACAAAAATCTGTGTGTCTGTCAGGGAATGTGGGTGCAATAGTGAGTGTGGATGGATGAGGTGATCTATGCTGTATGTGGTTGGTTTATAGAAAAGCATTTCAGATAGTTGTTACTAATACAAGAGCCAGTATTTCTAGAGATGCGCCAAGTAACTGAATAACTGGACAGTTTTCAGTTTGATCAGTGAACGCACCATCAGCTAAGCTCTACCAGACCGACACTCTTCAGTAATGAAGTTGTTACTGCAGGAAGAAGTCCAAAAGTTAGCTATTTTCAGCATCGCTGTCTTGTTTACAGCCAAAAAAAGAGCACAGTTTCAAACTAGACATGAGCATACTTCAACAGGCAACTGGAACATGCTAGGAAATTTTTTTCACTTGATTTTGAGGTCACACAAAAGCTTTTTTTTCCTTTATAGAAACAAAAATGTATTGACAAAACACTCAGTAATGATGAAACAACTGATGCACACAACAATAATAACATCCGTGAAATTGGTAAAAATATCCAATATCTCAAAATTTGCTAATCAAAAATTTTGAGTAGCAAAATTTAGCTTCTTTATCCATGGAGGTTAAAGACGCATTTCACACAACAATAATTAGCTTTATTGAAGCTAAATTCAGCAACTCACCCTAAAGAAGCTTAAAAATGAAAAAAGCATTATTTATGTTTATTTATTTTTACCTCCACTACAGTTGGTGGTTTGCTCTCCTTCCCCCTGTGCTCTCCATCATTTCTCAGAGGACTCAGGGTAACTCAAGCTGACACAAACATGGGAGAACTGACACAAACAGCTGTCTCATGGCACTGACATTCCCCACCAGAATGACCCCCTCGTTTCCCTCCTAACAGTACTCAGTGTCACCTTATTATCAGCTGCCATCAAACTTTAAGCTTTTACTTTCTTTTCTGACTCCCACCTAGAATTTCTGGCATGTGTATTTAGTTTTTGTTTCAGCAGCCACGCCTCATTGAATCAACATGAAAATGTTCAGCTTTAAAGTTGCAAATGGTGCAACATCAGTAACACTTAAAAAACAAAAACAAAAAAAGGTTACATTCAAGCTTTAATAAATGTACCAACATAATTATTTACTTTGTTTCTTCAGCTGCTAAAAGCAGAGTGCAGGTCAACATAGTATGGGCCAGTCACTAAAAATAAAACTTGTTATGTCAGGGTGAGAATTACAAGTAGTAAGTTAAAAACAGCCTCACTAGAGTCCAACGATGATCAGCTCTTAACAGTATCTGACCTTAAGTTGGTAAAAAAAAAAAAAAAACGTGCAGAGTTCAAACCCAAACACGAGTGTTGTTTTGGGGGTTTGTTTTCCATGAACAACTATACGTTTCACTCGAGTAAATCTGAAAAATTTCTGTCGGAGTTGGCCACCTGCCACAAGAAGGAGGTCTATAATTGGTGGATCAAAATAAAGATTAACTGAGAACATTTAAAAGTTAACCACTAGCTAGTTCAGAAGGAGTGCTTATTTAAAGAATGTTCAATGAATGTGCAGGCTTTAGAAATACACTTTCTCAACTTTTTTAAATAAACCTAAACCAAAACAGTTGGCATAGAGACACGTTTCCATGGCTGACCTGCAGAAGGTTTTCAGAACGGCTCAGTTAAAGAATTAAATGAGTTCATCCTGGACTGGTCCTAATCAGTGATCTCTGGGTTATAAACTAAAAGTCTGACCATTTTTCAGTGAACACACCATACCAGTAGTAAACGTAGGTAAATAAACTCATCCTCGGAGTAGTGAATGCTAACAAGCTCTTCATGAAGAGTATGACTCCACTTCTACTGATTTAATCTGTCAGGATCATTTTCAAACAACTACAAGAACCTTAAAGCACAAGAAAAAAAAACATATGTAATGCTATAGTAGAACCAACACAAAATCTAAAGAGTTATTTTGTTGTTAGCAGTTCTGCAGTGGATCAAAAGCTTAGGTTAGCCAGCAGGCTAATTGTTGTAAACTGTTACGTTTGACATGCTGTTAGCTTCCACTAATCAAAGTACATTGATTTTCCATGGAGTTCACAGTGCTATGTCATCTTTCCACAACAGATAAGGCAACTATACAGATAAAAAAAAACATCACAAAAACTCTCAACAGGAAAATCCAAACTAACCATTTAAACAAGGGAGGGAGGCATTAGCAGACAGCACTGAGGCTGGGCATACTGTAGGAAAATTGCTCTGTTTCTGCCCTTTTGAAGAGCCAGATTCTGTCCATCAGCGTTTTGGAAATATTGACAGTCATTTAGAAATCTCACATGTACGGTAAGAGTTTGCTTTCCCTGCAAGCCATTTTCTACTTTCATAGACTGCTGTCTTTGGTCAGTAACGCTAACTATGCTAACTGTGCTAATCATGAATGGCAAAGAAAATCTAAAATGCCACTTGAAGTCAGGCAGTCCATATTTAGGAGTGCTAGTGAAATTCAGTTTAGCTGCAAATTGAATAAATGAATAAACAGTCAGAAAAAAATGGATGTGACTGTCGGATGGAGCTGGATACAGCTGCTGTTTATTTTGAATGAACGTTGTCCAAAAATAATAATAATGAAGTATTCTATTTTTTTTGAGGTGTATAACAAAAGTGAGCTTTGTCTATTAGATGAATAAATGCTTTGAAATCTGGTGTGGATGTCAAAAAATTTAATAAATACATCCAAATTTGCAAGACAGTTACATTTTGGATTTTTTTTTTAGCTATATTCAATATTCTTTATATGCAAAACTTATTAGGAAATTGGAAAAGGCTAATATCAGTATCAAAAGATGATCGGAAATCATCCTAGAAATTCTTAGAATACCGGTTTCTAAAGACAAAGTCAAAAAAATGACACTAAGTAATGTTTTATAAGTACTTACAAAAACTTACAAATCATTCTGTGGTACATTTAAAAAAAAACATTTTTCAGTTTACTTTGGCAACAAAATTATTTGCTGAGTCATAACTAAATTTTACTATAAACTAAGTTTTACTATATTTTTGTGATAAAGCCATCACAAAAATATCTGGAGGGCCACTTAATTTCTTCTTTTGCCCTTTTTTTCCATAATGAACCACCTTATGAGACTTTTTACACTCACAGATACAAAATGGATGCTTGCAATAACGACTGTTTGCAATGCTCCTGTTGGAATCCTACTTCATAGCTCTTGCACAAAATTGCACAAGAAGTCCGGAGCACATATTGCAGAGGTTTGTGTTGCCACATGCAGTTGCTTTGGACAATACCCAGAAAATGTTAAGGCAGCAGTGCATATGTGAAAGCGGCTCCTCGGTAAGCACTGAATGTACAGTAGACTCTTTGCACCTGAAGTACTGAAGCAGTCCAGCTTGTAAAAGTCAGACAAGAAAGTTTTTGACAAGAACTACATTTAAAGTGAAGATTAAAGCTTTTATGTAATTTGACTAAATAAGCCTTTGCCTGGAGGAACTTGTCTACCCTATAAGTAGTAATGCTTAGTTCCTCTTTAGCTTGGTCTTTACATAACTAGTATTAAAACACATGCAGCTAAAAATGACTTATTTTCCTCTTTGAAGGCAATTACATCCCTTATTAAAGGAGTGCTATGAATTTCAAACCCACTACATACTGGGCACCTCGGTTTTTCTATTCTGCTCAAAATGCCATGTTGAAATTTGAGCTTGATGTTTGGCAGTAGTTTCCGTCTTTTTTAAGACAAACGTTGAAAAAAGAAAACGAAGATAGGAGATAGACTTGATTTTAAAGGAAGTTCAGTTGGAGTTACCCAAAAACTCCCTCGTGTTAAGTACAAAATAATATGTGTCGTTTTTTATTTTATAGTCTAGAAATGTGTCAATGTGATGAAAGCCAATTTTAATAATCTCTTAAACCAAGAGTCAGAAAACCTCAGGTTTTGGATCAGAGGTCTGATTAATGCATTATATAGATAATCTAAATTAGGGTTACTGAGTGAACCTCAACTCCATAATCTGTGTCTGAAACAGTTGTGTGTGATATGTGAGGGGGGAAAGTACACCAGAAAAACAACTAGCTAAATAAAACATGCTGGGTAACTTGAGGCAAGGCTTGGTCAAAGCAGAAAACAGACAATTTATCATCCTAAGTGCAGAACTGAAGCAACTAATAAGAAATTAACTTTACTGATATCAGTCCAACAACAGAAAACCTGTTAGGAGTGCAAATGACTCGGCTCAGGACAAAGATAACGGAAATCTGATTCCTGTGAGAATGACTTTAGATGACCCCACAGGGCACTCTCACTTTTTTGGAGGTACTCTATCCACAGTAGTCCATATCATCTCAACTGTGTGTTATATTATGTGATTATTATTTCCATTTGGGCCAAAAATGTGTTCAATCTCATTGTTTGGACCTGCTGCTCACTGGATTGACTTTTGCTGTTCTGTACAGCCAGACAAAGCAGTTCAGGGATTCATGAAACAAGCAAAGCAGGCACTTGAGATGCAAATTGCACCCAAACTAGAAAAAAGCACTGCATTCAACTCACTGTGCCTCACTACTCTTGCATCGTTGCCTCAAAACAATAGAATAGGCCTTAATTTTAATAAATTTAATGTCTGGCTGGGTTTAACTGCAGCCCTTTAGTGTACAAATAACATTAAGCTGTTTCTGTCTCTATTCTGGATGTTTGATAATACAAAAAGAGCACCAGATAACAGCAGAGGTCAAACATAATTTTTCTACACAACAGCACTGATACATTGGCACACATGTTGTTGGTGTATTACAAGAAATGAACCAGAGTGTCAGAGATTGACTGAAATCAGATGATTTTCAGGTTGACTGGCTCAGTGACAACTCAAAAATCCAATCTTTCTCCATCCAGTAAATGCACCACACATCAGTGCTACCCCTTTGAAAGCAATGGTCTTCCTTGTGAATGCCATGATAAAATGACTAAACAAAGTACACTAAGCTGAAAGAAGCTATTTAAAAGAAAAACGTTTTCTGTTCATCGTTCACACAGAGCTTGTGATAAATCAGCAGGTTAAAGTTTTAATCATTGTTCTGATTGCTTCCTTTCTATGCATTAGCACCTAGTTATGATAACTATGTCAGCTATCATAACGTTGAGAGAGTTTAAAATAAAATGACCCTTCTTAGATTTACCTTATTTTCTTGAAATGCTAGTAAGGCTTTGTGTTCTGTTTTTTGTTTTGCTTTTGTGGCCAACTAATACCCCTTTCCTCCTATTGATCCCAGAGGATCAAGTCAAACAAAACCTGAACTTCTGGATCCAATCCGCGCTGCCACAGAGGAATCTTCAATTTCCTGTTTAAAGATACAGACTGACAAGAAACACTGCAGGCTGTTGTCTGCAGGTTTCTATATTTAAGAGTTCAGTCTGGTTAGGAAACCATTACTTCCCAAAACCAGTTGATGGCACTAAAAATATGAAGCTTCGCGCAGTTTGATTCATAAGGGTCAGCTCCATTTTCAGTACCTAACAGCGATAGGTGCAGTGAAATGGCAGATGAGTCCACACATGCACAGGATTCACAGCAGCAGGTCTGCTTCGGTAACCAGCTAAGAGGGGCGTAGGTGCTCCCGTTAACGTCGTTTCCATTATGAAGAATTGGACCTTAACGTGATAGCCGTTGTAACTGGCTGGTTGGTTTTGGGTCAGAGTTTAGCTGTAAACCAATGTTGATGCCCCTGAGTAAAACATGACTGGAATCACGGCAAGGCACCATTACATGGATGTAATTGTTGTTATTTGTTTAAACTGGAGACCAGGATGGTTTGAAATCATCTTTCCTCCGTATCTTAGCCATGATCGGAGACTTTATTGCTTTACAGCAGGACTGGATAGATGGGGCGGCGGCTGCTGGTTAAGCTAGTAGCGCTAACCTTTTAGCTGCTACAAATGACAGAATAACTTAGAACTCGAGCGTTATGCTGACCGAGTTAACCTATTAAATATCATTTTAGGAAGCTTTTAGCCAGAATAAAGCAGTCTTCTTGTCCATGTTTAATTATTTGTGACCTTAAATGAAGTCTTTGGTGCTCAAAGCGCAGCTGAGATCAGTTTAAGATCATTTAAAGTTGGCAGCATCACCCCTAAGTTGCTGTTTGAGTGTACAGTGAGCTAAAAACATAAACAGAGACTCACCGGTGATTTCCCCTTCAGCTCCTTTAGTAGCTGTATATCGCTGCTGTGTGTTTCTTCACAAAACCAGACTGTCACTGAAAGCAGACCCAAACTGAAAGCAGTCCCCACGACAAAAAATGTCCCGTTCTTATTATCTGGATGTTACGCAAAGCCTTGCGGCGAGGCGACCTCCTCATCACACACAGCTCCGCTCCGCCCGTCCGTCAGTCTGTCTGTCTGTAGGTCTGTGTGATGTTCTCTCTGCTGCTGCTGCTGCTGCTGCTGCTGGGGGCTCCGATCGCTTAAAATACACTGGACCGAACTCGAGAAGGTAGATGGTCCCTAGTGGATGAATTTTTCTGAAGCAGGAGTTCGCGGATAACGAAGAGAAACTCACGTTTCGTCCTTGGCAGTCTGCACGATTTGCACGTACGCGGTTACTCGCCCACTACCACCAGTGGGTAGGTCCCACCTCCTCCCAGTCAGATCGGCACTAAGAGAGCGAGGAGGAGGAGGAGTGGAGCTACATGCAGGATTAAAGCACAGCGAGCCTTGTGGATGAGATGCTTCACTGAGAGAGGATGAAGATGCATGGTGATTAAAAGTGAAAACAAAATCCTACATTTAGAGTTAATATATTTTTACCTCAAGAATGAACTTAATTATCCAGTAAGTCAAACTGAAAGTATAAACAAACTGTAAAAATGTTATTTTATTCAGAAGTATCCAAATTATTATTAAATTAAAGTATCCCACTCCCCTTGAACATTCTCACAATTTATCAGGTTGCAGCCTCACTGGTCTTTTGTGTCAGTAAGCACAAAGTATTGCCTAATTGTGAGGTGAAAGGAAAATGACAGAAAGTTTCCAAATTAATTTAAAAAGTAGAAATGTGACAATTGGAAGAGGGACAAAATGAAAACTATTGTGTGTGGGGGCAGAGGGTGGAGCCACATCTCCCCCAAATCAAATCAGTTTAAACCATTTAGTAATTACTTAGGAACCAAACAGTGATCACTAATTAGTAATTAATACCTGTGTTTAATTTACTGCTAGAATTTATGCAGCTGTTCTCTAAATGGCTCAGAAGATTGTCTGAGAACATCAGTGAACAAAGACTGGGGAGTATAGCAGACAGGCTATATATTCCTCATACGTATGACTAAGTTTGTATTAGGTCACAAAATATTACACAAATCTTTCATCGTCTCATGGAGCACTACTAAATCTGTCATCTGAAGATATAAAGAAAAGAAAATATTGCACAACTGTTAAGGAGAGCATTAATCAGAAAAGCAAGGAAGACGCCTCTGTCATTCTGGAGGAATGACAGAGATCCACAGTTCAGGAAAAATAATGTGGTGACATCACAACTTCTAGCTGGACACTCTGTACATCTGGCACTTATGGAAGAGGGACAAAATGAAAACTATTGTGGGGGGGGGAGGGGGAAGCCACAAGAAGTCCTTGTTACCTCATGCCATTTATCAAGATGCTCTGGTTATAGATGAGTCCCTGAACACACCATTCACATTGTGAAACTTGGTGAACAAAGCACTAATGCTGTGGGAGCACTTTCCTCCAGCTGGTTCTACAAATTCATGCCAAACCTCTTCAGATATTTCTTTGCAGAACATTTTTGAAAACCATTCATCGTTTTCCTTCACTTATGAACTAGTTAGAGTCGATTCGTCCTCTAAAGCCTTAAGAAAGTACGCCAAAGTTTGTGGTCGTTACGCTACAAAAAGTGAAGGTTAGTAACACTTCTAGGACTGTGCATGTGTCCATAAAAAGTTTATCTTGCTCTAAACACCGTTAGGTCTCTGAGGCCACATGAACAAGACAAGGTTGTAAGTCACACAACGAAGTAGCGACACAATGTCCACGAAGAGACCCAAGGAAGTGCTATATAGGGATAATAAACCTCTCTCCTATTATTTCAACAATAATTCCTCCATTCAGTCCGTACCAAGAAACAGCCTCCTCCTGCTGTCTCAGGGAAGGAAAGGAGGACCAGTGCCAGTCTTGTACCTCGTCGTCTGCGGTTCCTGAATGCGCCTTTGTGGATGTCACCATCCTCTCCCTCCTGCCAACCCCCGGCAGCCCATTCAGGAGTGTCACATGGCGCTTCCCACTCAGCAGCCATCTCACAATGCACTCCTGTCATCTGCACCTCATTGACATGCACTTATAGTGATGTGCATCAGGGGATGGTGGGGCTCTTCCACTGCTTTAAAAGGAAATGAAGAACCGGGCTGGGTGGCCAAAGTGTGGCTTCCTGGATGCAGGCTTCATATTTATAGGGAGGAAGTTGCAGCGTTTTGTTATAGGTGTACGCCACCAACCATCTTTAGGTCTGTGAGAAAATGTTAATGATATTCACTGATGAAAAATTATATAAATAACAACCACATCTATTGTGCAGAACCGAATTTTTACAGTAATACATGTATTTTAGTTGAAAGAGTATTACTATTCTCCATCTGCAAGATTACATTTCCAACTTACTGATTGTACAGGGGTAGTTTAGTTCAGGATAAAGTGACAGATTTAATATGCCAGAACACTCAGATGTAATGCAACCCAATAAACCACTTGATTGCACTTGGTTTTATTTCATAGATGTACAGTAAAGATGACTGAATACAAATGCAAATGTCACTTAAAACTTTGTATTTAAAATAATGAAAATCACTTGTCATCTTTTTCCTCTACACAGTAATGTTTTTTTTTTATTGTTCTATTGTAAAGGTTACTACATGTAAAATGTTAGAGGGCCACGAATGGTAAGGCACTCGAAAATAATTCAAACAATTTACACGTTTTGAGTAAAACACACAAATGACAAGCAGAAAAGTGAGTATTTTCTTTGTCAGTTGCTTCAAATCTCTTGGCAACAGGACTTTTTTTTTTTTTGGTTTATTGTCAGTTTGAATGTACATTCAAATTGACATGGAACTGACATATATATGTTTTGTGTTTGTTCTGCGAACAGTGTTGCATACCCAGACTCATAAATTCATGTCATGCGGTAGCTGCTCCAGGTGAGTTAAAATGCTATATTTTAATTGCGAGACTCCAAATGGTCCCGTCAGACTTTTCAAATATGTGGATTTGCTTCCCTCCAGTGGTGATAGTTTTGAATTACATGTGATGTAGAATTAAAACCACAAGAGGGCAGCATTTCAACACCGTGAAAAATCGAGCATTCTAGTAGAACTTTGACAGTACAGTGCGTGCCGGCTTTACTCTTAACAACAGAAAACATGTAGGATGTCACAGTCTAAGAAAGCACCTTTATATGTAGCTGTATATTTTCAGATATCGTAATGGAACTGATTAGATCTTTGTCAAATGCTGTAAATCCAAGGATAACAGCTTGGTGTTTTTAAGTCAGCTGAACTGTTATCAGCTGCTTGACTTACTGATTTGTGGATATTATCCCCTAACCTTTTACTGTATTATCCCTGTTCCCTGTTAATTCATGAACATGTCATTGGCCTTTTCCCCTTTAACTACACTGCTTAACGTTCACAGGCTCACAGGCTCAAAGAGGTCAACATTCCTTCCACTCCAAGTCAGCCCTTGCTGCTGGAGTTACACACCAACCACGGTTCAACTTTGTTTGGAAACCTGCTGCTGCCGCTGAAAGTTAGACGTCCTGCATGTACTGTATCCAAGAAAGTCAGCGTCTCCTGCAGGTGGCATGACATTTCGAATCAGCAAGGTTGCTCAGCTGTAGTGTGTGTTTTGTAATAGGACCACAGTCATAACTCTGGCTGCTCTCCCACCACGGCAAACATAGTAGAGGGTTCAGTGGAAAGATGGGATATCCAGTGACAAACACTGACCAGATGAGCATCGGAAGATTTCTGACTTCACAGGGCAGGCACATCGAATAAAATTCTGTTCTTTTACAAAATTTCTTTTCAAAGGACTGTAGGTTTATGTGCAGCAGTTATTGCTCTTATAAAACCTCACTGCTATTGATCAGATTTAACCTTATTATTTTTTCATTAGTCTTAACCGTGATCCTGGTTAGATATTGTTGTTTTATTGTAGTTCATATCCAACATATTTAACTTACTGCTGATTTAATCCTTTCTGCTTCCTTTTTCCTCTACTGACTTAACTTAAATACTAATACAAATAAAATCTAAAGAAATCATCATCATAAGTGTTCTTGATGCTTATTATGATGATTACTGTTTAGAGGAATGTGTTACATTGCTAATCAGAAGAGCAACGTAACACAAACAAACACAATAAAAACTCATTCCCAAAGTCAAAGCTTCAGAAATTACACTATCAAAAACATTGTCAAAGTTACAAGACCACAGATATACTTAGCGCTTTTCCAATAATAAAACTTTGCTATTTTTGATCGAAAGATTGAATATGATGATGAAGTATATTCTTTATTCTTATGTTTTAATATTGTGAAAATGACTGTGAGAGTGAACATAAAATAATAATTGAGGACAATATTTTGGTTACACTGAAATTCTAAGTATTGGAAATGTTGCTACTACTTTTAAGCAGTGCTTTTTATTGAGCTACCAAAATGGCAAAGCGTTAAAAGCACATATATACTTTTGGTTGGAAACGTGGCGGTAAATAGGTATCCGCTCTTCCTGTCCTTTAGTAACGGGCCATTAAAACGACTATCTCCAGCTGCAGTTTGCTGAATGAGTCAGTGACACAGTCACACATCCTCTTCCTGGATTTCTAAAATAAACCACAAACACGCACAGGTCGGGTCAAAGGGTTATCGTTCACCTTTCGTTCCTCACTGTGTGATCACCGGATGAGACCCAGGGAACACAGACACAAAAGAACTTAAAATACTTTTTCTTTTCTTTTCTTTTTTTTTTTTTCAAAAGGTAAAACTAGCATCTGTATTTATTATAAGGCCCCTCCTGCTTTGGTCTATCTTTGTCTGCTTCCTCTTGTAATCTAAACATCCATTTTTATTGCTTGTTCTTCCTACTCCATCTGCTTTGGTGGTCTAACTAAAGCTCAGAGCAGGGTTTATGTTTATTTAAAGCTTTGATTTTAAACTTTTAGAGTGATGTATTTACTTGACTACCTACGCTGAAGGTCCTACGGTATGCAATCAGTGTTTACTAGCAAAAAAAATAATATTTATGTCAAAGGCAACATAATGAAATACAAAATGATTTTATGACATATATTATAATAAATGATTTAAATTTATTAAAGTTAGTTTCTTCAGTGCATTGCGGCTAATGGTATAGCGGTTCAATTGCAGTTCTGAAATTAAATGTTTTGCGTCAGACATCCTTGAGAAAGCCACAGAGTAATTAAACGCAGATTGACAGAACTACATTATATTCAGCGAACCTGTAGCATCTGTACCTGGAGTGAGGCACAGGGGAAGTAGTCATTTGTCACTCGTCATGTCAAATGACCAGCGGCCAATCTCTCAAGTCATCAGTCTTCTGTAGGTTTCTCCAGCACCGAGGTGTGTGACCCAGAAAACAGAATTTAAGAACTGAATCCAATTTGTACAACTGAAATTGAAAGCAGAATTTTCAGTTTCTTGTGTATTTGTCCTCAGTCCATTTTCAGACCAAAACCACACTTAATAGTTTATTTTAAAACTGTTATGAGATCTCTGATTTTGCATAGAAATCAAACAGAAATTTTAAACAATCCAGGATGTAGCAGCAGTCACATGCCACATACACACCAGACTGGAATGAAACCAGTAAAAGAGCTTTACTGAAGATTCTTTTGAAGCAGTACAACTCTTGTTATAGATACAAGATTACAGACACAAAATCGATAGAAATTATATTTTTTTAAAAATTTAAAATGTTTTTGATGTACACGGAGAAGAAAAAAAACAATAAAGTACTGCAGTATTCATAGCTTTAAGCTCTGTTGAAAACAAAGTTCACTTTTTTTTTTTTAGCGTGTTTGCATTTTTTCTGCTTCCTCCATCTGGCCAGACAAGGAGGACATCTGGTGCCTATAGTGCTGATTCCAAAGGAAAAGAAGAAAAGTACTAAGGAACAGAATATGCTGAGCAAAAACAAGAAGCCAGACAAAAGAACCACAGGTCTGCTTTGAATGTCTTACTTTGAATGTGTGTCATTACAGTAACTGGGAAAATAAAGACATGGCTACGATGTAAGACAAGGGCTATCCATCCAGCCAGGCAGAAATTCACCTTTCGGCTAGGCGCTCGAAAGTTCAGATGCTGCACCAATCCTCCATCTGATCTTCCACTCCATTTTTCTTTCATTTGTGAACAAGAAATTCTTAAACTCCACCACTTGGGACAGGATTTCATCCCCAGGAGAGAGGAAATCTTTCCAAAATTATTATTTTTGCCTATGTTAATATATATATATATATATATATATATATATATATATATATATTTTATAAAATTGTTTTACATTTAATCATATTTGCAAAGTGTTTCATTTTAATCCCTTAGGCAAACGTGTGTTCAGAACATTCATTAACATATATGTCTAAGCACCTACTATGGCTTTTTATTGCTATAAATGTAATTATAGGTTTCCATAATCCAAATAAAATGGAGACGAACTCCTTATTTTTAGGTACTGTGTTAGGTGCAGTCTAGTAGCTCTTAGTTTTATGTGCCACAGATTTTACGTCCTACACAACAAATGTTTACAGCATGTTGTTAATACTCAAATAGTTTGCCTTCAGAGCCAAAGCTTTAAAAAGTGGCACTACAGCTTGCTCTGTTGCGTTGTACTAATCTTGCAACCTTTAATCGGGTTCTGGGAAAAATAGAATGACTTATGTTTGACCTTCTTTTGTTGTTGTTTTTTTTTTTAAACTTGGCTTTAATTTCGTCTTGAGATGTTTTATTTCTTTGAGCGTCTGAAAAAGGGAGCTCATGAGTTAACGTGTCTGATAGAGAGACTTCAGAATGGAGAAGGAGGAGGAGGACAAGGAGGAGGAGGAGGGGTGAGAGAGAGAGGGAGGCATCAGTTTCAGTGAGGGAGGACAGATTTTTCCCCAACACGTTGTGACAGCACTCCTTGTTACGATGCAGCAACAGAAAACACAGACTTCTGGCCAAGACCCGTTGTGCAACACATGGTGTGATAGTGTAGACAAAAGAGGAGTGGAATAGTTAGATTTTTTTAAGTGTTGTTTTTAATTATTACACAATTTCTGTTACATGTCCTTAAAATACTTTATGGAGAGAGTGAACAAGGTGAAAGCGGAGATTTAAGGCTTTAAAAATATCTACAGCAGGCAAAAAGTATCGGTAATGAATGTTTTTTGGAAAAAAAAAAAAAAAAAAGCCAAACATCAAACACTCAACCTTAGAGATACATCTGACTTCAACCAGGCTTGGTTGATTTGCTGGAACTGAAAAAAACATTTTATATCTCTGAAATTATGCTTCACTCAGTACTTTTTAAGTTAGCTTCACAAAGGGTTCTGCTCCCAGTTGATGCCGCTCTGAGTTGAGTTTAAAATCCCTTTTTAAGAAATGAACTCTTGGGAGAAAAAAAGGGCACACGGAGATGATATTAAATACTTTCCACAGCAACGTACAGTTCCTATGCTAACAGCATTTATCACTTTTGTAACAGTTTCAGACTAGAAGAGTTCAAAGTCCAGGGCCCAGCCTTCCTAGCATGGTTCAAACTGAGGAGGAGGGCCAGAGAACAGAAGTGAAGAAACATTACACATTGAACCCCTCCGTAAGTGGTACTAAATTAAAAGATTGCTTGGTAGTATAACGCTTAGCAATTTTCATCACTACTACAGAAACAGAAGCTAATAACACTAATGAAAGAACATTTTAAAACATCTGGAAAAGCCTGGATTCAGTTCTTAGATTGATATATTAGTTTATGTCCCCCAGTGAATACTGAGTGAACTTCAAACCTATAATGCTAGTAAATAAAAACATCCAATTACTACTGAAAAATATAAAGTCAATTCAGTCCAATTATGCAGATTCAGAGTCAGTTACATACACTCCAACTACATCCTTGTTACAAAACGATGCAGTCGAGTTCGGTTCATTTCTCCAATTTGTTTTCTGTCTGAGGAAACCCAGCCGACTGCATCAAGTCACTGTCAAGTCCTCGTTAGCCATTATGTAGCGTCAGTGGAGAGTATATTGCACCGAGTTAGCTCCAACGTAGGAAAAATGCTTATAACTACATTTTACAAATACAAGAATTGATGGAAGGAATAATAGATAGATAATATGGGAATGTGCTAGTTGTGGAGCCCCGCAGGGTTTAGCAGTGGAGCCAATATTCTATACTTTGGTTCATTTGTTAAAATTAATTAATTAGATTGGTTGGACTTCCCTCATTTTACTGATGCTGCTGAACAGTAGTTATAAATCTGTTAGTAAGGAAGCAAGCATGTGTAATTTGTTTTATGTCACCCCCAAGTTGCCGGACAGCCATCCGCTCTGAGCTTGTTTCTGCAGGAGGTTTCTTCCTGTTTCTAAGACGTTGCTCACTGTGCCTACTCAGGATGGGGACTGTGTGGAAATGAGAAGTTGCTGTCATCTACTTTTTTCCTTAGATAGACAGTTTCACTAATTAGAATTAGCAATTTGCTTAATATTATTTTTCTTACAGTTCATTTGAGCACAATGAAAATACTTATAATTGTTATTGGCTTACATCAGAGGTTCCCAAACTGTGGGGCTCGCCCCCTAGAGGGGGCGCCGTGCCATTGCAGGGGGGGCGCGGAAAGCCGACTGGATGAAAAAAAAAAAAAACACGAACACTGTCTGCGCTGGGTTTTTACCTTAGAATGGCCAACTCTCTGTTATTCCTATGTCAATTTGATACAGTGGGGCTACATTTCCCATATCTGTGTCCTCTGTCACTTTTATCAGCAGTTAAAACTATTTAAAACGGGTCGTAATCTGTTTTTCCGAGCCGCCTTTAAACGCAACATGAGCGCTACAACGCTTGC